>NW_020955305.1:875463-952926 GCF_003031625.1 Empidonax traillii
CCCACCAACTTTCATGGTGTCACAAGGTTTCCTTTGTTCGATGTACTCATTCATGGTTGACTCCAGCAAGTAGGCATATTTTCCTTTGGACTTCCGTACTCGAGCTACCCCTTCTGCTGTAGTCCTCACAAACACAGATGGTTCTGCACTTTTCATATAGGTCCACATTTTATCAAATACTGCAATTTTAGATCTCTGTGGAGACAATATGAAGCCTAATTAACTAATCTTTCTGTAGACAGCAAAAGCACACCTGGGAAAATATGGTTATGTCAGTTTTAGGCAAGTTTATTATGCAACTTTGAAAGATAGCAACACCTACATTCTCTTTTCCTATTAATGTTATGCTGTCATTGTATATTTATTTTTTGTTGTGTTATATCTGTGTTAAAGATTTGAAGCAAACAGTGTTACTTCCACTTTACTAGGTGTGCCAAATTAAAAGTCTTATATTCAAATTTCAGCAACATATTAATCAGAAATTCCCACTCAAGATTATCTTTTTTTGCAGCTCTGCAGCTGTGTGGTTATGCAAACAAGATGTGAGCTGAAACGTGTCAGTAGCACTAGAAAACTTCAGATTGCTCCACAGAGGAAACTAAAATTGCTGTGAAAGCTGAAGGGAACATTAATAGTGAGGCACCTGGTTCAAGGTTGTTCTTATTTGTAATACTCCACATGCCTCTGCTACTCAACTCAGCAGGTCAGGGTTTTCCTTCAGGGAAGTTTTTACCTGAAGTATGTTTCTTTTGCTTTAACCAATTGGTAGTTACAACTATAACTGGCAGTTTTAACTACCAACTGATTGTTATTTCTTAACCTGGAAAATAAAAAAAAAGGAGACCAGTTTGCCACCCACATGTCACCAGAAAGGAAGAAGTGCTATCAAAGAAACAGCAGACACAATGGGACACATGACAAATCAGGGTCAGATATTACTATTATATGTGCTAGTATACCAACTCTGTATCAAAGATAAAATGCATGATAGAACATATTAAAGGCACTTCTCTATTAGAAACATCTTACAATATACACTTCAGAATTGCCATTCTGCTCCAGTATCTATGACCATACCATTTTAAAAATAAATGAATCAAGCATAAAAGCATCAGTAATGCCTTCACTATCTCCCAAGGTTTCACTGTTCTTGTGGTACTGCATTAGCATTTTCCCAAACTTACCTGATCTTCATGCCCAGAAATGTAGTCTAGGAAGATTTTGATGCTCAGTTTTCTCCATAGTCTTTGTATGGCTATTAGTATGAAAGGTTCTGGCAGTACCAAGAAAGATTTCTAACATTTAAATTTTCCAACCATTACTAGAATCTACACGTACATTGGCAAAGTTGGCTTCTTCAAAGTTCCCTTGCAGACCAGTTGTTGCATATTCTGATCAACGGATCTATACATGCTCAGTATGCCCATAAATACCAAGAGACTTGGATATACTCAGCATAACCAGAATGACAGAAAAATAACTGTGTGCTGAAGGCAGAGTGGGTTTCTCAGATTCTTGGAACATCTCCCATATTGCATACATACTGCTCTTGTTCCATCCAGAAGATCCTAAAACATATAATCCTAAAAACTAGGAGAATCCTAAAAAAATTACATATTGCATCAGTTCACGAAGCAAACTATCACTGTGCACTGTAAGATGGGCAGCTGAACAGGAAAGGGACGAGGAGTAGTTTTCCCAAATGGTCAAGTGTTAAGAAGGTACTTCCCACTAGATGGCTCACAGGGTCCTTGCTGTATGAATGAAGGTACGAACACCTGACCCAGCAACCACGAAAATGAAAACCTGTAAGTGTTCTGTAAGAAGGTCACCAGAAAAATAACACTCAGAATGTGCCATGACCACACCATCCTCTGCAGCCATGAACACTGAAAAACATTATGCTGGAATTCATACAGCTATGTCTTGATCCTTTCTTAGTCCTTGACCTTGTCTACTTCCCTAAAATATAAGAGCAATGAACCACTGTCTACAGGTGACTTCTAAGGTTTTTGTTTATATTGCTACACAATATATTTTGTAATATATTTGGTTTTCAGAACTGTGCCATTGTTTTTCTCCTTCATTATTTCCAGAACTTGTCCTTTATTTGAAAGGTAGAGCTAAAGATGTGGAAAATGACAGAGTTGAGAGACCATCAAGCATTCAGTGTGCACACACACTCTCACTCACTCATAAAGCCCATTTTATTGGATAGTTAAAAAAAGCACACATACATATCCTAATTCGAATGCATTGTAAACCAAACAACAACAACCAAAAGCACACTGCAGTGTTATTTACGTTTGGCCAGTGCTAGACCATATTTTTTATACCTATGCTGTGCTTGTTTTGCCTGGGGTAGAGTTAATTTTCTTCACAGTGGCTAGTATGGGGCCTTCATCTCCTTAAAGTGCATTTGGAAAAGCATGCAGTCATTATCAATAGGGGACTAAACCATGAGGAAACAAAATCCTTGTGAATGCAGGATGCTCTGTGTGCACGTTGGGCTTTCACAGCTCGCTCTTATATACTCTTTCTTCTAATGGAATCAAAACCCTGAAAGGACAGCAGTGCTCCATAAAAAAACCCACAACTTTTGATCGTGCACCACAAATACAGAACCACTGCTGATTGCCATATTATTTGACTACAAGAAGGAAAGAATATGGAAATAATCTGCATTGCTCTTAATTACTGTAGCTGATTGCTATTGCAAGGTGACACTCCAGTGTACATATGAAATGCTAAAAGCTAATTATAACTTTGGTATTACAATCAACACCAACATGACAGTACAAGACCCTAATATACACAATGAACATTTTTTCTCACATTATTTAAGACTTCTGTGACAATGCAATGATAAAAAAATACCCTAGAAATTGGGTTATAATAATAATAATAGTTATTGTTACATGTACACATCCCATTTATATGTAAAATATTGCCTTCATTAAGAAACTAATTAGAAAATTAATTTATGCTAAGTTTTATCAACTTAATTAGCTGTATTTTGTGGGTCACCAGATAACTTTTTTTTTTTGACATTCAAAGACCTATTATTCTTCAAACTGGGGTGCTGTAATTAGTATGTCATTGACAGAAATAGCTTTTCAGACTACTAACATTCTACTAGCTGATGATCTTGTACTGTGGGAGCAGATCTCTAATTCTCAAATATGATTTTTGAAACCACCTTGTTGACCTTCTGTACTGAACAAAAGGATAGGAACTGGTACTGTCACCAATAGTTAAAAAAAAGTAACGACAAATAAAACTTGCCAATTTACACAGTAAATCAAACATTAATAGATCCAAAAAACACAGAAGAGAACAGAACTAGTTTTTTCAGTCTCTTTAATTAGCTAAAGATTAAGTACTTTAAAGTACTTACCCTTGTTTATACTTGGTGAATATTTAAGGTGAACAAAAAAAAAGTTCAAATAAGTAGAAGTTCTAAATTCTGTAATAATTTTATTGAGTAATGGTAAAAATTAGTTGCATCTTAATATGCAGATTTATAGCTTTTTAGTTTCCATTACTCAAGCTACCAAAAATATCTTTACTATATTTGATCTAATTAATAAAAAATCTAGAACATTCTACTTCAAGAACTAATTCCTCAAAAGTACACTTAAAATAATTTTTCCAAAAATGTGCAAGACAATGACCTTCCATAATCATCATATTCTCCACAAGATTCAGAATTAAGTGATCAAAGTTTGTCTTACAAAGGCATTTTAAAGTTCCTAAACAATTTAACTGCCATTAAATACCTGCTGAAATGACTTCTCCTCTGAGACTTACTAATTTCAATTTCCTTGGAATCAAAAATCCTCCCCATCATTCAGCATATTCATGAAATCAAAACAAACCATTTCAAAGTCATTGCTTTAAAAACTCAGATAAATGTCACAAAAACTAATTTCTACAATTCTGAAGTGATGATCACAAGGAAAAGTCTGCTGTCCACTCCTATTTACTATAATAAACCTACCAATATGGGGACAGCTGTACTATAGTCGTCGTGGCATCTACTACTACAGCATTGTAACATCACTGTAATACGAATGTAGATTTATAAGTAGGATCTCGATTTGATCAGAAGAAACCTGATAACATAAAGGAAACAGTATGTGGTATAATGTGAACTGAAAAAACCAGCAAACAGCAGCAAGTTTTCAAACCTTACAAGTGATAAAAAGAATGGCAGAAAGGCATCTGCAGTGTAGTGGGAAGAAATGCAGAGAACAAAAACAATCTACACAAAGGACATAATCTAAATATATACTTTTGCCTTGTTTTTGATGAGATTAATGTAAAGAAAAACTGGAACACTTGATGCTGGAACATGTTGCCCAGAGAAGTTCTGGAAGCCGCATCCCTGGAGGTGTTCAAGGCCAGGCTGGATGAGGCTCTGAGTAACCTGGTCTAGTGAAAGGTGTCCCTGTCCATGGCAGAGGTGTTGGAACTAGATCCTCTTTAAGGACACTGGCAACCCAAGTCAATCTATGATTTATGACTAAGTAATAGGAATGAGGATACAGAAAAAGAAATGATCAAGCTGGATGAAAAAGAAAAAAAACTTATTGCACTCATACTAACGGAGGAAGAATAAACGAAATCCCAAAACACAAGAACACTTTCTCAAGCAGTCACAAATCTGTAGATAACTGCAGATGCTGTTTCTGGACTCTAGAACCAAAAACTTACTGCCTGGACTGAGGAATGAAAAAGCCATCAAAGCAGCTACTGCTCTTTTGGTATGAAGAACTGCATGGTATGCACAGCTTCTGATGACACTTTAAAGTGAAAACATTTCAAGACAGAAATGACTGAGATTAGTAGTAAAGGAAATTGGGATAGCAAAACACATCAAGTCAGACAATAGGATATTATTTATTTGTTATAGATGAGAAATGGAAAATTCTGATCACTAGACTGATAGAAATGAAATTAAACTTTCTAGTTTAAAAGCATGGTCCAGCAACTTGGGAACAGTAAGAAAATTTGAGATACGACTGAAGATCATCAGTTGATAAAAAAAAAAGAAACACTGATCTGTCACAATGATCAAATAGGCTACCAGAAAACATTGTGACAGAATTGGGAGAAAGTTATTTTCAGAAAAGACACAGAAATATTAATGTCTTTGTACAAAGAAAACTGAGATCTCAGATGGCATACAAAGTACACCTCTGCTCATTCAGGATTAATGCATTAGGAAAATAAGCACTGAGAAGAACAAAATCCACATAGTTATTAATGTACTTGAAAATTGAGAATAAATTAGTTATAAATACATATAAGCTGGAAATATAAAAGAATGTTCCTAACCATAACAAGTGAGGTATTATGGAATGATGTGCACCCAGAAGTAGTGCATATTTATACATGGAGTGTATATTTATACACAGAGTGTGGCAATTTATACAACAGATTACACAACACTGGAGAATCTTCAGACTGTATTGATGCAAATTCACTTTTGTTCATCACAAAATTACCTTCTACACAGCATACTTTAATTCAAACATCTAAGAAAGCCTGATGAAAACTTGAAAGAAAAGATCAGGAATATAATGCATTTTTTACAAGACAAAATTTCCCCCTAAAAACAAGAAAATAAAATTCTACTAAAGAGGAATACATTTAGTTTTTAATAAATATTTTGCAAACACTAACTTGAAATTGAGCTTTCTGAGTAATATTTGTAACAAGATTTCTAAAGTCCCACAGAGTTTTGGTCACTAGGTTCACTGACACTAGGATTTGGGGTAATGTGGAAAGGAAAAAAAAACAAAACAAAACCAAACCTGAAAAATAACAAAAAGATGCTTTGGGGAAAAAAGGAAGTATTGAATTCTTTATTTTATAATAACTTTCCAAATGGCCTAAATTAATTGTTTTCTGTGTTGTCCAGATGCAAGGACCTCAAAAAACAAGAGACAAGTGAAAATTCATCACTTGAGCCCTCTGTATCACAGAAAAGTAATACGTTACTGGATTCAAAGGGCAGTCTTTGCACTAACTCAGTGCTCAGATCTGACTACTCTCATTATTTCAGCTAATTTGCCTTTTTCTCCTGTCAAACTAAAGAGTCAAACTCGCACTCTCCAATCATATCTGCTTCACAGATTCATGAAATGCCGGTCCTATACCTTCTGCCTCCTTAGGTACCAAGCAGAGTCTGCAGTAAATTTTACAGAAGATTTCATAACTAAGCCTTTCGTCTCCTTCACCTCTCAGAGGCTTCTGTTGAGCTAGTCAAAATTTAACTCTGGAAACATATGTTCTATAATTCTGCTACATCTCAAACTTCAAAAACTGAGGGTGAGGTATGATTCATAGTTTTTTATCTCAATTTAATTTTTCTTTTAAATCGGTGTTTCTTCTTGGTTTTAAAGATTTCCTGTGGGAATTTTTTTTAGAATTTTCAGTATCTTGATGAGCATGAAGACAGCCTGAGGTTCATAGACTGCTGTATGGTTTCTCCCTTTTTCCACAACCTCCTGTAATGTAATTGTTAATTTAAATACTTTTACAAGTTAAAAAAAATATTTCAAAATACTTAAAAAACTTCAGGCATTGGGCTGTGTTTAACATTCTTAGAAAGACACTACTATTTTCCTTCAGGCCAAATCTTCTTTGCCTCCCAACAGATAACACTTTTGCAGGAGAAATTACTCAAGGAGTCTTGTCAGCTCTTATGTTTATTGCTGGCTTTCCACTATGTGAGAGGATTTCTTTACAAGGCTAAGGACTATCATCCTTCCAACATGTTTCCAATGCCCAACTTTTCATTCTGCAACTCTTGTTCCTTAAGCAAGAATAAGCAACTCTTGCATAGTCTCCTCAGTGAAACCTAAAGGATACTACCTTGTTATGGAGCAGTTCTGCTTGCTTTAATTTTGGCAGAGGATCTATTTTTAAAGGCCACCAAAACAGCTAGAACAAAACAGACTGATCTGTTCATGTAACAGTTGGTTCAAGAAGAGGTAAATATGAAGAGATTTTAAATAAAAACTAATGCAGAGAGAAAATAAATGAGTCTAATTATTGCTGTGCACATCGTTTTCTTTTTGAGATGCCTTATTACCTTACACACAGGACTATTTACAATTTATCTTCTATGGAAAAAAAGGTAGCAAGATTGATGTAATTTGTCTATCTGATCTGTACATGCCTTTAATGAACAGAGTTAGGCATACAATAAAAATATGATTCAATCGTAAAAATAATTAAATTTTGTTCTGGTTGTATCATTTTGATAGTAATTTTCAACATGCCTTCAAGCAGGTGGAACGCACGGAAATGTTCAAGCAAATGCTTGCATACTTACTTCGATCCTTTCTTCCCATGCCATAGCCCATGAAACTAAGTGAGGCAACTTCAGGAGTTAACATATGTAGATAATGCTTTAAAATTAACTTCTGCAGTGTCAGGTGAACAGTAGACTGCCTTCTTGGGTGACTTTTTCCCCACTTTGAAGTTCAATTATGTGTCCTGGCATGTATCAACTGCATTTACTGCAGCCGCTGAGAAACCACTGAAGGTAAAAACAGCGCGTGACTGTGGAGAGTGTCACTAGTACGTACCAGAGAGATGGAATTTCACTGTCCCACTATTTATTGCTCCATCGAGTAGTGTCTGTGACCTGACACTTAGATGATACACCTACACAAGATGAACTGAAATGACTCCTAACTCTTTCAAGCTGTGCTTGCAGATTTATCCACATTCTTTTGACTACAATCCACTACTGATTTGAGAAAAACGACACACTTTGGGAAAACCATGGACACACATAATTTCTTTGATGTTCTGCCCATAACCCTAGAGAAAATGCAACAGCAATGCAATATATATCTTTGTTTGGGCTTTCAGTTGCACTAAGAACTCTATGAGCACTATCTCTAAAGCAGAGATGCTAGCAAGTATCAGAAGTGGTAAATATCCCAGCTCAGTGTAACAGAACTGTTTAGATTTGGATCTTGCTTGCAGTTCTGCTAGTATCAACTTTGAGATCTCCTGAGGAAAACTATTACACATTTTGGTATTTACAGAGACCTGATGGATCTACAATTAAAGAAAACAATTCTGTATCTATAGATTTACATCTAAAAACTTATCTATAATGTTATTATTAACAAGCGATAGTATCCTGCTGATATTTACTGCTCAGCAACACTATGTCATCATATTTAATTTTTTTTTTCTCTTTTAAAATACTCTTAAATCCATTATTTCTGCACTGACATTTCCTACATAGGATCTACCAAGCTTCTGCTTCTCATTTTAAAGCAGCACTATAAAAACCAGAGTATAATGTCTTTTCATCCCTTTTTCTCAGTTATGTTTCCTGATGCAGTGCCAACTGGCGCTGTGCTCACTGTCGGCAAGAATAGCTCCTCCTGGTCCATAGTACCTTTAAAGCTAGGGAGTGCCTACCTAAATTAGGGTAAAGGGCAAAGTAAATACAAATTATTGAATGCCAAGGATGTTATCTCCAAGTCAAGTGATATGGACTAGCTTGGATGCCTACTGTCTGTAGGATGTGTGGTGAGCAGTCATAGAAGCTGGACAAAGACTTGAACCCACCTCTTTCAATTAATATTGCATACATATATATCCAGGTATTCATAATAGGATTTTTCAGCTGACTTTCACCATTTAGCTTAATGCTGAAAATTCCTTTTTAAAAAAAACTGTGAAACATCTCTTTTTCAATTGTCTAAAGTATTATCAGAAAACATCTTTTAGTAGCAAAGAAAATTCAGTTTACTGTTCTCATCCCCAGTACACAGCTATCCTTAATTTTATGCTGTTTCAGGAATTAGGGCTACACTAATGAAGATTCAATATACATTCCATCAACAGAAAACAGACTTGCAAATACTGCTACTTCTTGAACTGAAAACAGACTAACTGAAAACCCCAGTTAAACCATGTTTAATTCCTGACAGTGACAGAACAAAAACCAGCCCATTTTAGCATGCTGCTAGAAAAATACTCGAGTTGTTTGCAGCTGTTCAAAGAACTTGAGTCCTAATTTCAGGTCATATAAAAATCACACATCCACTCCAATCCAGTCAGAACACAGATATACTCTGGTTGAAATTTTAGTCTAGGTGCTAGAGATTCCTTGCACATTATCTGCAGCAAAGAGAGTATCATTCTTGAAACTTGATTTTCAGGCCTCCTAAAAAAATTTCTGACAATTGTTATTTCAGGAAAAAATAACTGGCCAAGTTTAAGTGATTTTCAGCAAATAGTAGATAGAGCCATCAGGCTAAGAAGTTGTATTGCACACAGTGCACCAACTTTTTTGTGACAGAAATTGCTGAGAAGAAATATCCAGAGCAAACTTGTGCAGATCCAAAGGTAATTTAATAAAACATGAAGAACACGCCCTCTCAAAGCCTCCACCTAATTTTTAGAAAAATAAGTTCTAAATGCTCCAGTAATCACCAGGAACATTAGCTGCGTAAAACTGGAAATATGTGTATATATATATATATATATATATATATGCTAGGAGCATAACTACATACTAAAGCATGCACATACAAACATTTTTTGTTTGAAAAAGAAAAGCTTAAAAACCTCTGAAGAGAAACTATTCAAAAGAATTGACCTACTGTGAGTTCACATTCAATCCCTGGTACAGCCATGATCTAAAAAGTTTATGTTCACAAAACCAGAAACAAGTTTGTATGCTTCTAAATGCTTCTAAACACTCTTAGGACAAATCTGATCTCATTTTTACTACCTTACACACCTGATGTTAGTTTTGGTTTAGCTAATAGGAATGTAATCAGTAGCAGGTATTATTACTGAACCTATCATCAGAATCAGAAAATAATGCTTTTCTACAGCAGAGACAAGTATGATTCCGTTTCATACATTCCCAGTTAAGTAAGAATTACAGGATCTGGTGAAAACCATAATCTAACAGTTACTGCTCTAATGATACAGTATATTAAAAAATATTTCTGAGAACCTGTTTCACTTAATTTTCATGTCAGTCTATGTTTGAAATGTAAATGAATTATTTATAACTATTTTAAAATAGATTTGGTCTAAACCTAACGTCCTGCACTAAAAAAAACCTGAAAACATGGGGTTTTTTTTCTATTTTGGCATGCCAGAGCACACAGAGACACACAGAGCACACACACAAGGTAAAGCCGTTATGTTTTTTTTTCTCAGCAGCCTTAGTCTCTCACTCATTTGCTGGATGGATTTCACCATGCTAGCTGGTGTCTCAAGGGCAGCCTCAGAGACTCACACACTGGAAGTTTCATGTATTTTTAAAACTGCAATACACGGAGGTAGAAGCTGAGGACTGACAGGCTTCCAAGGCATTACTGTAATGCAAATAAAAATAAGAACTGTTTTCAGCAGCAGGCGTGTATTTACTACAGTAGCCAAGAGGATTATATTCCATTCCCCATCTGCAAGCTTGAAAAATCATGTGGAATACTTATTAAAACATGAATGTGCATCTTCCCATGTTCTTGTTTACTGTGTGAGTACCTAAAATATAACAGAGCTATTAAAGAGATGAATGACATCAACTCCCTTCTTCAAACATACCTTGTTTTTCACTTTATAGTGGAGCGGTTTTCTTAGGTAATTCTGCTTTGCATATTTATACCAAGACCCTTATATTTGTATATAGATAATAAAATGTAACAATAATGAATAAACAAAAACACTTAAGGCTTGTGAGTTGAACTGTGCACATCACATTTTCATAGCAACCTTTTAATAAAGCCTAGGGAAAACACTTTTACATGAGCAAAGACCTATTTAAAACAATCTAAAAAAAAAAAAAATCTAAAAAGTAGAAATTCTTACCCTAAAAAACTCTTTAGTGGAGCCAGAATCTAATGTCCCATAAGCAATTTCTGTTTGCTTGGAAAGATCCTCTGCACTTTCAATGGGAGACACCATCCTCTCAACCGTCAGGAAGGCAGCTAAGTTAGCCGTGTAGGATGAGATTATGATGAGGGTAAAGAACCACCACACACCTCCAACAATGCGCCCCGACAGGGATCTAATAACAAGTATGAAATGGATTTGTAAAGTGAAATGAAAGTCCTAAAAAGGAACATGTTTTACAGTTTTACACAAATGATGCATTATACTATAGGAAAGCATTTCAGGCAATCTCACAGTGCAGCTCTGCATACTCATCAGATAGGAAATCAAGGCATTTTCCACTACATCTCCTGGACTGAAATCAGGACTCCAGAGTTTACTTCTGGGAGAACTTAGTGATCCAGTTCTTCAAGGTTTTGATCACTCTTGAAGCAAACTGTTCCCACCACAATGTGCTATATTTAACCTATAAGCTTGTTGTCCCATCTGAAGTTATTTCATGTGACATTATGATGAGGATCAAACAAAATCAGCAAAACAGTGCTTTCAGAAAAATCAGTATGCACTTTAAAATCAAGTGCCTTTAGCCTGATTATTTTCCTAAGACATTCAGACACAGATTGATTTCTGCTGTGGACAATCTGTACAACAGCATTATTTGTAATGAAAGCTGGCCCAGGAAATATCTATAGCCTAAAAAGTGCACACAACTTTTGAAAATACAAGCATTTAACAAATGGAGGACTGGACATGAAACAATCAGTGATAATACAGGAAAATGGTGAAGAAAGTATATTTTTAAAAAATAATAACAATCTGATGTTTATAACTGCAGCAGGTGGGCTCTTATGGATCTGTGTTTTGCATCTCCTGCTCAAGAAGAAAGAAGAAAAGAGAACTCAAGAAAACATATAGAACAGCATAGAGTACATGACATAATAATTTCCAATACTAGAAAATATAAGAGAAATATTGATACTGCATTATTGTCAAACTTGACCTTTTTTTAAACAATCCCTTAAACTTTGAAATTAATAGCTACTTTCTTTCTAAACAAGACATTATAGGAAGTAGTACATAATTTTCGGAGATGTGCTTAAGTATTTGGCAGAAATGTGCATGTAGCTGAAAGTCTAGTACTAAGGAGTTGCAGGAACTTAGGTACGTGTTGATGTGTCTTCTCTATCTATTAAGTAAACGAATTAGAAATCAATCACCCAGCCTACTGTACTAAAAATGAGACTACAAACTAATTCTGACATAATATATAGATAGATATAACTACATATATATACATTTAAACATGATAGCTATGTTAAGCAGATCTAATAAACTGGGAACAATAATAATAAATAGAATCAGTTCTGGACAAATTATTTCTACTAACTGCTATTGTATACAATGTCTGTGGTAATTCTGACATTAAAACATTTATTCCATGTCCCAATAGATTCACTAAATCCCTCTACTACATGAAAATCAAGCACCATAAGGTACAGAGTGTGTTATTTAAAGGACCACAGAAAAAAATTATTTCAAGGTCCTTTTAAACTGAGATGTATTCTGCAAAATACTCTTTCTATCATCTTTGAAAAAATATTACATTTTGAAATGGAGGTAATTTCAGTATAAAATAATTCTACAAGTAAAATATTGAGTTATATGATATACTGAATATATTGTATTACATATTTGTAATACAATATGTCCATGTATATTTAATAACCACCAACTTTATGGTATTTTATATTATATTGATGACACCCTCTGTAATTGACAATAATCTTCAGAAGCCCATGATCTGTGAGCAAAGCTGCAACCTACTTTGTGAAAAAAAGAATAAGCTCAATACCAATCCAAACATTATGTTCCCATATGACATTTTAAAAGTAAAATTATTTGGGGTGTCATTTGTATTCAACATTTCCCCAGACAGTCTGTCCCAGTTTAATAAATAATTTCCTTTTGCATGTACATTTCAAAAAGTTTCTAAAGATTGATAATTATATGGTAGCATGAACCCACACTTTAGAAGCATCTAATTTACCAGACCTTTAAGTACTGGTAAATTAACAACTTTTGTGCACAAGTAAATTAATTTTTGCACCACATTTTATACTTAGAACGGTATTATTTGGCAGAACTGAGAGCAAACATCTCAAAAAAGATGAGGAAAACTTTGCTATAAGTTATCATTATCATATAATATATTATCCTACTCTGTTGTTTCTGTGCTACACATGAGGAAACATGAGGACTGCTACTAATGACTATTTCCAGATGGTCCAGTCTTATTCAACATCTTCTATTTCAGAGTCAGTAAACTGTCTACTCTAAAATCCTTACAGTGGTTGTCATTTTTATTAGAGAAATTATAACAATAGTGCACAATTTAACTTCACAAAGGTATTTTGCTGATGCCTGAAGGTACTCCTTTCATATTTACAATGATTCATCTGCAGAGAGTTGAAATCCCATAGTGATGGTTTTGGTGCATAACCAGAAGTAACAAGTGGTTTTGGCCCTTTTTTACTTTTAGAATAAACAGATGATATACAAACTAACTACTGTCCTCGAAATTATGCTTGCAATGAAATAAAGTGCTGTTAAACACTTCACTGAAACTAAATCTTGAATATGCAAAATTATTTGAGTTTCATGCACCTTTTATTATTATCATTATTCTTCTATTACCTTTCAAAAGCTACCAAACTGGGCAAAACAATTGTTGTGCTTTCATAGCCAGTAAAATAATAACAATAATAATAATGAAAATCATTATACTTCTATAACCTTCAAATAAAGCTTTCAATGAAAATAATTTTGTAGCTGAAAGGGGACTTTGCAGACAACTAAACCTGTGAAGCATGAAATGGATACAAAAACCTACAGGGCTGAGATTAACACAACCTCTCACAACCTGCAAAACTTGCTCTCCTCACTGTCTTGTTTCTTGTATACAATTCTTACTGTGTTATATGCCAGATCCATTGTACCTTTTATCATAGAGCCTGGCATCTCCCACTGTGATATGGCAGCCTTTACACTGAATTGCTTAAGTTCTCACACAATAAATGCTCTGCTATTTCTGCAGAACAAAAACTTGAAAACCTGCTGTTGCCTTTTGGGATGCAAGACATACTTAAGAAATGCTTCCTTGATGCGATTTGTTTTGCACACCAACCACTGGACTTACTAGAAGTTGACCTGCTCCCTCTCTTAACTTTAGGACGTTTACAAGAAAGTTAAACTGCTTAGTATAATTAGACAAATCTTCTGATTTTACTTCCTTAAACTCTTCTATTTTGTTGGTTGCTATAGTTCCTTCAACCAGCAAATGCTTATTTACCTACCTACTTACCACTTTGCTGAATCAGGGCTAGAACCACTTGTGCATAAGCACAATAGAATATTTAATGAACTGCAAAGGAATTAACTTAAGTGCTTTACAGTTGTCCCTAATAAAGCAGGTGAAAATCCATTAGGAATTAAGCTCTTATGAACTGGACCTTCAGATTCATTTTAGCAATTTCCTTTGTGACTTTTCTAAAACTAGGCCATGAAAAAACAGCAGTCTTTTGCAACTATTCACATGAAATTAGAACCATCACATGACTTTTATTTCAGTTCAAGGCTCTCCTGGGGAATAACAGTAGGTTAATAACTGTGTTATGCTATGCAGTGAGCTTCAGAGGGAAAGTGCTGCCTGTGTAGTTTGCAACTAGTGTTACCCCTTTTTCCCATTACAGTTGTTGTGAACTATATGCACTGTCAACTGTAAAATGGGAATATGCAGCAAAAACACGGTACCCCTCCAAGAAGGCATGAAATGATGTGAACCTTATGCATTTTACAGTCTCGACATGGTGTATATAACTTCACTTGGTAAATGTATGATCGGCATTAATACAATATCGATCAAATACATCATGAACCTGCTTTTGTTTCAAAGACTTCTATGATTTTAGGGAGAGGAAAAAAGAAAGCAATTAATTCCTCTCTAGGAGTGAAAATATATGCACCACAAACCTCCTCTGGCTGAGACGGCTGAGACCAAAAATGCACAAAGTTGAAATGAGTGAGTAACCAACCTTGGCGAAATATCGCATCCTTGCTGCATAAAGGCACCCAGGGAAAACCAGAGACTATTAAATATCCCAAATTCATTAGTTGATTCATTAGTTTGCGTTTCTCTTCCATCTTCAAATTCCTCAGTGTGCCACTCGTATGGGCTAAATCTGCTGACCAGGAATAAAACTACACTGACCCCAATGTAGGCAAAAACAATGCACATCCAAATTTCATATGCTAACGGATCAAGAAACGAAAACACTCCTGGCTTGGACTTCTGAGGCTTCTTGATCATTATTGATATCCCCAGGCTCATAAAGGGCTTTGAGAAGTCAATCACCTCTTCTCTCACCAATGTTATAGTTAATGGAGCAATTGCAATATCGGCTTTCTGTAAAGGAAGAAAAAAAAAGGAAATAATAGCTACTGCAATGCAAAGAATGGTTTCGTTTCTATTGCATTTCACAAATGGAAAATAGGATGGCAGAGACTCCGGCAACATTTGTTTCACCGAGAACATCCTATGGAGAATTTCAGAAGATTTTAGTTTAACTTGTCCAAAATACATATAACCATACTGTTGGCATATTCCAAGTTTTTGTTTTCACATATGCTCTTTTAAAAGTATATGACATTTAAACATTTAGCAGAGTACTTCGATTTTCATCTGGTCAGTAGGATCAACTACGCCTTCACTACGTTTGTATTTAAAATGCAATTCCACACTTCACTTTCAAAATTTTTCATGCTATTGCAAATTACTAATTCTCTATCAAATTAATTAGATAATTTTCCTATACTATACAGAGGAAACAAAACAAAAACCCACCCCTTTCATCAGTCATCTTTAATGGCTTTATTATAGAAGATTTTCTTACCCCATAAACAAGTTCTCCAACCATCCCATTCCAGATTTTCGTGTCTGCATCCCTCGCCCCATACTTGCCATCCCCAACAATTGTGAGCTTATATTTGAATCCACAGTGTTTAGCAATTTCTGTTGCTAAGTCCACACAATAGCCCTCATATCGATCATTTCCTTCAAGCATTTCGTGATTTTTCTTCATCATGACATAGGGGGATTCCTGCACAGAAAGAACTTGCCTTAGCTACTTGGTAGAGAGAAATGCATCAGTTGTACACTTCTTAGATTAACATGTGCCCTTTTACATGTGAAAAAAGAGAGAAGACACCATCTGAATCATACATGCTATGTATATATTAGTTGTTAATTATTAATGTGACATGTCTTTAACACATTTAAAAGCTTCATTCTCCACAGTCATACACAAATAAAATACTTACAGGCATAGTGATTCCCAGAAGTATGTTAATAATGACCATGAATGTTAACAGGAGTTACGCACTCAGAGAAGAAAGAGTAAATTCCAAAATCAGTTTCTTTCTCTCATAAAGTTTGGATGGAAGAAGGCAAAGGTATTTAGTTGCTTTTGTTGTTGTCTTAATAGAAGAAAGTTATTTTCTATTTCACAACCACATCTCTCCCTGGGAAAATACTTCAGGCTCTCCAGGCTATATTTTTATTGAAGTACTACACAAGCAATAGGCAAGATATCTATAACTATGCATTAAAGTACTATCATCAGCAAAACTGGTGATGAGTCATAAGTCGTATTAATGTATCTCCTCTTTGTTCAGTTGTTACAGAACTATTCTTGCATCCAGAGAAATTCCTATGCTAACCTCTAACTTGTCCAAACTGATAAACACACTGGGTAACTTACAGAAAAATGCTGTTCCATAACAATACATAATTTAATTTTCTAAACAGCCAGAGTACAACTTTTAACATTTTATTTTATACTTTACCAATCTATAGCAGCTACAATCCTAAAGCATAAGAACCAGTCTCTTTGCTGTTTATAAAAATCTATTCTCTAAAATTAACACTATGGTTCTGCCTCTCAAAAAGTTCCTCTCCTTTGAAAGCAGATATATAATTTCCATTTTCAGGTTTAAAAATTTTAACTTTCTAGGATTTACAACCAATGACCATTTGTCCTCTACAGATCAAAACTGCATACTGAATCACATACATTTCCTTAATTTCCAGATTTTATTACGTATCACAATGAGTAACAGTTCACAACTTCAAATAATAAGAAGACAATATATTTAAACTAACATAAGGATGAGAAACAAATCATTGCAGGACAGACTGTCTTCTGACAAAACATGAAGTTAATTACCAAAATAGTGGTGACAATAATAGTCTTATTCTCTAGTCCAGAAGATTCATTTCCAAGAGGGCCATCAAGTGGATTCACAACCATTTTGTCCACTTCACTCCAATATCCAATCTAAAGAGAGTTTATAGGATGCACAGACACCAGTGAATATGAACTTTTATAGAAAGGTAAAGCATGTTATTACTATGCCTTTAATTTGTACTCACAGAGAACTATTTCAGCTATGGATTTACCAGTGTAAGTATTTCTATTTATGTAGCGAAAGACTACAACAAAGAGTAAAAAGATTGAACTACTGACATTTGTTCATACTACTTTGTGTGTAAAACAGGTATACTATTTTTTATTCACACATTAACAGGTTTTACCACATACTGTAGAATTGAAAGTGTTATGAAATACTCCAGATTATGAAGACAGGAGAAACTGGCTTTTCATGAAAGATTTGAAATTAGAACAGAAAGATAAACACATGTATAAAAACACCCCTGGAAAGCTGTATCTGGCTTTTGTCATTCAGAAGCATATTTCCCCAAAATGCTGGCTCAGATTTAGCAATTCAAATCAGAAAACAAAAACTTTAATCCCCAAAACTGAAAGCAAAATACTCTTATGTAGTACTTACCAGAAATAATAACTCATACTTGTTAGAAAGAAATAATACAGATTTAACTTCATTCTGCAAAACCATGGTAGAACACACCTATGAACAAATATTATCACAACTCATGCTTTAATTAATCTAATGTTTCATTACCTACCTTAACCCACTGCTTAGCATGGTAAAACCTTTTAAAACACTGTAAGACAATTGAAATTACCTTCCGAGGACCAGTACTTTTGAGTTCCATGACGTTAATTGTAAAATTGATTCTCTTTCCATTCTGATCAAACTTTATATTCCCTGTTAGACCTTCCACCTGAACCTATAATAGATGAAGATGAAAGTGGTAGAAGAATTAAGTTTGTTTCTTTTCAGAAAAATGCATTTTGTATTTCCACAAATGATTATTGATATTTCAAAAACATTAAGTTCAAACTCTTTTTTGTATGCAATATATTATCTTAGACAGGTTCATGAGGACTTCACTTCCACATTATTCCCAGCAAGATCCAGGCAGATTAGGAGACTGGAGGATTCTTTTCAAGCTTTATAGGGAATTCTGCACATGCACTCATCCCAGCATTCACTCCAGGGAAGCTACCTGTTTCAATGCCCTTTCTATTTCTACACCATGACCCCAGGGTACAGCTGGATTTGCAAGACAATCTCCAGCATTTCCTCTTCTGGAGATCTCAATCCTCTGTTTACGCAAATTACGGAAAGCTTCTGTCATCACTTGAACAGCATCATAGGTCAGAGCAGAGGTATACTGAAAAGAAGTGAAAATATTTAATTAAAAAAAGATTCAGTTTCACTACACCTTCCAATCCCCTTGGTAACCTGTTGAATATGGAAACACATTAAAAATAGAAAGGATAGTAAGATATAGCTGAAATCAGTTTTTCTTTTGTTACCCTCTGAGGGGCATCTATGAAAATTAATCAAGTGTTCTCCACTCAGAATGGTTACAGGTAGTGCCAACAAATCTAAACTAAAGATTTACAGCTGTTTTCAGTGTGAATTAAACTTCTTTCTCACTACGTAACAGATATGGCTGGAAGTCCACAGAAGTGAAAGGGGAAAAAAGAAATAATTTCTACTATCTAACTTGAGCTAGCCACTAAAAATAAGAAATTGTTCCTCTGATTACACTCTTCATGGAGATGCATTTATTTACAGATTTCTAGACTTCATCTCCTCCCATATATATACACACAAAACCCAACAGCATATATTTGTATATACATGTGCTCAACTTTTTTCCCTTAAATATAGAAACCCAGGGGGATTTATTTTCAAGAATGCAATACCTAGTCAACACCATGCAAAAATAGTTTTTGGGCTGAGATGCCTGGAAGAACTCGTGCCCCTCAAAGAGCAATAGAGGCAAGGAAGAGCCCCATGTTCCTAATCTAACATAATGTAAGGAGTTTTACAACTTCTGAGACAACAGAGAAGAATCTCGCGATCTCATGCATCAGAAACTGGGGCTAAACAGTCATAAGCAGTTATCATCAGTAAGTGGAAAATTTTACATCTCAGCTAACTAACTGAACTGAAACCACATGAGCACATACACTGAGGATTTTGTTGGATGGGCTTTATGAGTCCAGAACACTGCACTTATGCCAAATATATGGGCCATTTTTGGAAATACAGGCCAGAATATAACTACTTACAGGGTTATGAATGCATGGAATGATCCCTGTGAAGGCTATTAGATGCTGAAAATATATAAACTATAAAGCAGAGAGAAATGATATATTGGCTCTTTGCTTCAATGGCTCAGACTTTAATAAGCATTTTAATTAGTTAGTTCAAGTCACGCAGAAGGCTATTGTAATTGTAACTGAGGCAAGCTCCTGAATTGAGGTAATTTTTATATGCGACTGTTAGACCCTTGAAAGGAAGAATTTTTCAGATATGTAAGCTGACTGTGTGATCAATGTGAATCTTCTCAATAAAGTTTTCTCAGTGACTCGTACAGAAATCTTTAAAGGGATCAGAACAGCAGAAGAATGAAGTGAAAGACTGGCTGGAGTCAATACTACTTCCTCCTACTGGAGTAGCAGTGATTAAATCTGTATGTGGATTTGGAGATGAGCTTTATAGAACCTTCTACAAAGACAGAAAGAACTCTGAGTAGCAATACTTCCTTAAACATAGCTTTTTGCAGTACAGAAACAGATTGTTCCACACTAGGTTTTGAGAAATTCTGGACACAGCACTGTCACGAACCACTGAAACATACCCTGAGTGGTAGAGAAAATAAGAGTTTGAAATTGAGAAGTTATAATGCTATCTACATCAGTTATTCTACGTTTCATTTGATCATTGAGATATCTTTAATGTATTATCTTAAGAATATTATTCCTACAGTATGTAATTACTGGCCTGAATATTCACAACTCAGTCATACATTAGGTTTGTGTAGAGCTTTGTCTATAAATCTGTATCTGTATGTGCATACATGTCATCACATATATAAAATCTACATGTCATAACTGACAGCTTTAATCTAAAGATCTCAAAATATTTTACAAGCATTGTTGGAGATGCCATGAAAGCAAAAAGCCCATGAATCATTTCTTACTGCTTTATTCTGCATACACTGTCAGCTCCTAATAACCTTCATGGGCCTCATTAGAACTATCTACAGCTTCATAAATAGATGTAAAGTTGACAAACTAAACCTAAGTGAACTCATTACCATAAACAAGAAATGACATACCAATAACCTGCTCCTGCAGAGCAGAGAGGTGTCTGTGTGTGTGTGTGTCTGCATAATAAATTAAATGGTCAGAAGTTAAAGGATGAATTAGCCCTGTCTTGATTCACTTTGTTTTATTGGAGATTCACCCACATTCCTGTCTGTACTATTAGAATAAATGGGAGCACTATTTGGAACATTATTCTGTGGAAGCGGGATGAGGTCTTGCATCTTACTACTTTTATGGCAGTGTAAATCTCCCAACTTCATTTCAGTTCCTTTCACCTTTATATGATAATATCAGCAACTCTAATACAAAATGGAATAGGTACTATAATAGAGATTCTACAAAATCACTCGCAATAATTAAAGCTTGGCAAAGAATATGCAAAAAGAAAATCCTGCATGTTGCAATTTTAGAACTATGATCATAATAAGCTGATGATATAAACTATAATACAATGCACTGAAGTGGCTAAAGATTTTATGGCATTTGCTATGAAACAAAGATTGTATGAATGTCATATGAAAAGAATTTTCTCTTTCTAAGTAGATGCTCTAATTGCCAAGCAGAGAAAACACAAGGTCCAAGTGATTTTCAACTTAAATTTCTAACTTAATTTTCTAACTTCAACTTAAATGTTCTGTAGACCTTAGAAAAATTTATAAGCTGTAATTGCAAAGAAGAATTTGAAAAGTAAAGACAAAACAAAGTCATCCCAGACTAAGCAGAAGATACTACTTATACGCTGTCCAAGAAAAACTGGCAAGATGGTTCCTTTTGTAACTTCAGCTGTTTTCCACTAATTCAGAAGATATAGAAATCTTTAACTAAAAGGTCCAGTTTTCTATTTTGTACAATCAGCAACCGAATCTTCTGAAGATGAAATTGAAGAATACAATCCCAGAAGCAAAAGATTTTGTTTACATATCTTTCAAAGTTGTAAGATATTTGAGCCTGTTTTTAAATCTGTGTTTAACTAAATTCCTGTCTATGTGCTGAAGACAAAGCTGAGAGATTTGATTAGACATCTAAAACATAACATTAAAAGAATTAACTTAAGCAATGGAAAAGAAATAAATATGCCAAGACATCAATGCAAAAAAAAAAGAAAAAAAATGAAAGCATTCTGAATCATAAGAAGTCGAATTGTTTTTCTCTTGATTTGGATATTTGCAATGTCTAAATCTATTAGTTTGGGTTTGTTTGTGGGTTTTTCACAGTCAGAAAAGCATACTAAGTTGTGATTCATTAGACCAGGTAGAAAGTTTTTTGAAGAAGAAATTAGCTGTGCTTCAGGTTCCACTAACTTGATCTCCAATGATTTCTGGGACTACCAGAGAAGTCCAGGGTGATCAGCTTAGATCTACATTGTAGACAAACTAATAGCAAATTAAAACCACTCAAGGGGCCTAAGAACTACTATTCACTCCTAATCAAACAAAACAGTGAGAAAGACAAATAAAATAATACAAAAAATGTTGGCAGGTGTCAAAGAATGCAGTGCTGTTGTTCAAGACACTAGGGAACCCTCAGCTAGAATAGCAGATCCAGCTGTAGCAGTGCTCAAGAAAGCAGAAATCAGTCTGAAATAGGCATAGATTGAGGTTCCTCACCATGTATGGGGAACTGCTATTGCAACAGCAGGGGAAGCAACACTATCACTAACAGACACTACGAGAAAAGAGGTGTAAAATTTGATAAAAATATTTTTCCTTGAAGAGAGGTAAGTTTCTCAGAGAGATAATAAAGGAAAGGTTCTTTGCTGCAAGTGCAGGAGGGTAGAATCAGTAGGAGTAAACACACTTTCAGCATTTCTTCTTATGTTTAAATAATTTAAATATACTTAAATACCAGCACATATACAAAATACACTATAACAAAATCTCTCATCTGAACTTTGTGCATTTTCCCCACAATAAAACACTTCTCTACTTGAATGCTCATATCTTCAACAAAAGCAGAAAGATTGATATAAACATTTCTTCATTTTTATAAATCGTATATAAAACCCAGGTATATACGTATGTAAACCCACAAGCAAAAAGAAATGAGACACAAAGTTACCGTCAAGAACTAGTAAAGGAACTGGGCAACTCTCTTTTATTACTTCCAACGTAGTCAAAATAATACTTAGGGGTCTTTCTTTAATTACTGTATCCAAGGGCTATTTTGAAACAGTATTACACACATTTTGGAAAATATTTGAAAGTGGTCTGACAGCTGAAAGAGTTAGTGGAGAATTCAGTGAAAGAGGGTAGAAAATTCACCAACTGATAGGAAATGGCTAATTCCTTCAGGATCTCATGACACCTTGAATACCATCATGACAGGCATGGAAAAGCAAACAACTACTTTCAACATAAATAAGAGACATTGTCAAATCTTGTACATATAAATGCCATTTGTAATTTGTAATGTGCCCATAATCATGCTTTGTTTTCATCTGTTTTGTACAGGTATTAGCAAGAATGGGGGGAGTCTGTACACAGTAGCATGTTGAGCTGCTTGTCATTCAAACTGCAAATGGGCTTTAGGCACGGAAGCAGCTTCAATAACTATGGGCATGTTTCAAATACTGGGGCTGTGAGATAGAGGTCAGGGAGCCCAGAAAAGACAATGTCTGCCTCCTCCTCTTTGGTCCTTATGTTAGGATGGAGCTCTAGTGAAGATAGTCAGTCACAACAACAGACTTGCTTTCAGCTGAAAATAACTGCATATATACCCAAGATATTTAGGAATATTATTTCTAAATTTTTATATAAAACTCCAGTCCTGACTAAAGGGAGAAGAGAAATTAATAAAATGTAAAATTATCTGATCTTCAAAAACATGAACTTAATATCAGTAAGAAGGCGTTAAGAGATCACGCCCTACTTATCTTCATGAATACGATATCTGTATCAAATTTTGTTTCCCAAAGTTGTAGAGTCACATCAACTTCCACTTTGATAACAGCCTTTATTTAATGCAATTCCAGAACTCTATGTGCACAGAAAAGCTAGACAAATCATAGGTATTTTTGCTTTGAAATGCCATGACATGAGATGCAAAGAACACCTTAAAGCAACCTGTCACCTTAGAAAAACTGAAGTATTCATCTTCAAAACTGCAATCCAGAAAATCTGCTGATTTTGAGACATGTTTAGTTTAATTATCTCCTTGTTTGGTTTAGAAAGGCTGCTTTCTGGGTATACCCAGAACAGCTAGCCCAGTAGGCAGGTACTTGTCAAAGCCTAAATTCCTGAAAGTCTAACTCTTATTTGAAAGACATACAGTACATCCAGCAGGGACGGAGAAGACTGGGACACTCAAATTATCCTAGTGCTCCCACTGTAGGATATTTCTAGGCAAAAGTGACCTTCTTTCACTCTTTTTAAAACTGAATATAGCAAAGATCGCAAGATTTATAAATCCCAAGTTGCTTGGCCTTTCTACATATTTCACCTGCCATTTTAATAAGAAGAAGATTCCTGAACTGTAATTCCTCCCCCAAGATTATTTCCAATTCAGAACAATCTTCTCACTAGAGCCACTGGAGGTGCTAATTCAGCAGAAAGAAAGAAAAAAAAAAAAAGAGAGAAAGAAGGAGTGCAGGTACCTGCTGTTTTTTTTAAATTTTACACTGAGAACAGAGCTTTTAAAGTACTTTGATCTTCCATTAGATTAAATCAAATGACCAAAGAGAAGAGCTAATGCTAGAATAAAACAGATGTTTCTTCAAAATATCAGAAAAATGTCAGAGAAGAAAAAAATTATGGATCTGGGCAAAAGTCTTAATGGCAAAGTGAATGTTCTGTCTTCCAGGAGTAAGCAGCACAATGCCAGATCTTATTAATGGCACTGGCATTTGAATCTACTGCATTTCCAGAACCTTTTTCCATTTAAATGAACAGAAAGTTGGCATGCATATCTTACACTCATTCAGGAATACAGAAGTTGTATGGGAATTTATCCTTTCCATTATCCAGAAGGTCAAAGAAGTCTAATATTGTGCCCTCTTTATTTTCTGAAAACACATTACAGAGAAAGGTCTTTACCATGTCAATCTTAGAAATCTTTTGATATCTCTCTCAACTAAGCAATCTGCACCCACAGAAAGATGAGCAGATACTTTCAGAAGTGTCCTGTCATTTACTCTCAGTCCACTATGTTGGTTTTTCTTAGCTTTTATAGAGTGAGTGGTGAGTGGATCTAATGCATATAACTGGTGAGACAATTCAAATTGTTCACTCAGGAAGCAGAGTTAGTAACAATGCCACAATTACAATCCACTGCTGGACAAGGTTTATACTTTACTGTTGCTCCAGTTATCATGTATAAGATATTTAAACTGAATGAAACACTGAAGCGGACTGAAGAGTTCTGCGAGGTGTACTCTAGCCAGTGCCATGAAAAACAATGTGGCACCTTTTATGCTAGTATTAAAAAAACCTCAAAAACTCCACAAAAAAACCCAAAACATTCACAGTTGTAGCTTTTTTCCCCTTAATATATTATACTATCTGCAGTAAAAAATATCCTTCCTTCTAACATTTCCTAATGAGAAAGAATAACTAGTAAGTATGAAAACAAGATCTTGAATGGAGTAAAGTAGATTTCAATGCAAATCTTTACACTGTATCTTTTTCTTCTACCTTATAACTTTCCTTCTTCCTCTGAAAAAACCTGAATAATTAAAAATAAATAAACCAGGAAGACATCTAATCTCTCCTTACAGTAGACAGAAACAACTCTGTTCATAATTTACATGTTTCTATAAATGTAAATTGTTTATTCACTACAATTAAGTAACAATTTCTTTGAACCTCATATCATGGAGGTTCTTAAAAATTTTTAGTCATTACTCAATGGCTGAAAAGTTTCCTATCTAAATTCACTTATTTTTATTAAGTTCCTTTAAAAGTCTATCTTGTCCTATCCTTTACCATTTTTCTGAATGCTTTTTAACTCTCCTAATTCTCAGAATCTATAGCTTATTCCTGGTGAACCTTTTATCACCAAAAAAAACCACATAGAACTTGACAAAAAATTAAAACCATTTAGTTGGGTTTGAACTCAAAGAGCTTTGCAGAATAATAAAAACAATTATTTGTATTTGAACCCACAGCATTTTACTTAAAAAAGATGCCATTGTATTCTAATCATGCCACTACATATAGAAAATATGCACACTAACAAAATAAATAAGATTTTAGAATTATTTGTGTAATCTTGCTTCTAACTGTAAACAGAATATACTTGCAAAACAGCAATGCCTCTAATGACAAAAATCACCTTTAATTTATCACAGAGATTATATGGCATTTTAATTGTCACCATATGAACACATAAAACCTTTTACTTTGAGGCTAAGCTACAGCAAAGTATGTCACTCTTCACAGTGTTAAAAATCAGCAGGATCCAGCAGCATAAACTGAAGCCTATGGTTATAGCGGTAAAAACAGACCAAGTAGGGAAATCTCACAGGATGAGAACAAAATGTACAAATATAAAGGCAAAAGACATTTCTGAAAAAAACATGCTCCAAGAAATGGATCTGAAAGAACTAGTATGAATGCTTGAAGTGTTAAAGTGTGTGTGGGGGAAGTTGGGGCGAGAGAAGGAAAAAACAATCAATGATTCTCATCATACATATTGCATTGTTCTAAGAATTTTCAAAATCTGCTATTTAAAAATATTAGTAATAATTCAAGTCTTAAATTTAAAAGAATAGAAAAAAAAATGCACAAAGCCCCTGAACCACAACAATTCCCCCTTTCCATTATCAGTTCTCATCTACCCCAACCAGCACAAGTATCTGCCTGTTGTCTCAAGACAAACAGCTTTCTCCTGTTTTCTCCTATCTAATTTCCAAGTAAAATCCTAATAGAATTGAATACACCATTCTTTCTAGGTTGCTGAATTTCCCAAGACACAGTTAACACTTCATGTTTACTTATCTGCCTCCCCATACTAGATAGTATAGGCAGCTACCTACACTGTCTGGTCCTTAATACCAGGCCTGTCCCAGAAATAAGCCTGTCCCTGTTAACATAAGTGATCCCCAGTGCTTCTGCTCCTCCCTTATTCCCCTGACCCAAGAAACATTCAGTCATAGACGCCTCTCCAGCTCTGAGCTGCCACCACCCTTCTGTGCCTTTCACTTCTGTACCAACAGCCTCTTTTCACTTTGCTGACCCCTTTTTTTGAATGACATCATTCCTCCTACTACTACTATTTTCATCTTTGTGTATCACTCCTCTTATCCCCACTTTTCCATCCAGCTCTACTGCCCTAAATGACATTGGTCTTCCTCATGCCAGAGATACATCTGATCTTGTTGAACCCTTGGAGCATGAAGGAATAGTAGCTTTTCCCATTTATATCAACCATATCAAGGTGAATTGCTGGTTGAAAAAAGTGCTAGAGTGCTCCTGGGAAAATAGGCAGGAGAAATCCATTGCACTTTGTTGGCTGAAGATCCTTAAAAATTTATAATTACTAAGTGGATTCAAATTCAAAGAAACATAGCTTCATAGAGACATTCGGCTCTATAGTTTTCCGAAGTCTGGCAAATTCTTTTATTTTAGCACAATTCAGCCACTTTCACATGCAAGATCAAAGGATCTGGGTCAATTGGCCCTTTGTATGTCTGAGACAAACCTACAGATAGTGCCTCAAACCACCCACTACTTTCAGTGACTAAACGTTCCATTCTTTAATTGAGTTTTCCTTAAAAAAAACCCCCAAACCAAACCAAAGCAACTATGCTGTAATGAGCAATAACACGCAAAAGGCCCTAAGGCTATTAAAAAGGAGCATGAAGTATAACACTGAAATTTCTTATGCCCACAATTTTTTATGTATTTTTTCAAGTAGAGAAGACTGGGATTCAAAAGCGCAGTGAAACGAGGTAGTTAAAACATTAATTGCTATATTTTTTTATGTCCAGGAAACCAAAATGCAAGGACTGGAAGCAGTAGGCAGAACAATCTCACAAATCTACAGTTTTACAACGGCACTTAACAAAAAATTTACTCTAGATCAGTTTCTGGTTAAATCTTATAATAAATACTGAAATTAACTACTTCTTTTTTAGTTCTTATTTATAAATCATTATGATCTACTTGAATTTAGGCACATTCAATCATATTTCCTATTAAATCTGCAGCAGGTGCAACAGAATACTCCTTATAACTCTTATTAAAATTCATTGCATTATAAAACCATTCTGCAAAACACTGCAATCACAAGAAGCATGCCCCAAAGTGAAGGTATTGTCTCATTCATTAACTGCACACTTTTGCTTCCTCATCTCTATCTAGACTGAATGTCTTCTGAATTTTCAGTTTGAATAATTGTTTTCATGGTTTTCTCCATTGCTCCTTATTATCAGTGAGTCATCTTAATTTTAATTATTTCTGCAAGGTACATAATTGTGTGCTATATATTTATATATTTTTTGTCTGCTTGTTATCTGTATTACATCCTTGAGGTAAATTAGCACCAGTAGATTTAAACCAACATCTTTCAGTTGCAAGCATCATTCTTCCTCACTTATGGTTTCAAAGTAATTTCCTAAAAGACTACACAACTTGACTATAAAAGAGAGACTTGAAAACATGAAAATACTGAAGGCAAATTCAGGAGGTAAAAACAATTTAGTGTTTTGCTATCTTAGCTATGCATTGGTTGGGCAGGGAAAGAGATTACGAAGCTAGAAATCCATCACAGGCAGAACAGACTCAACTTGGAGAAAATTTATTACCAATCAAATCACAGTAGGATAATGAGAAAATAAAAACTAAATCTTAAAGTATCTTACCCTACTCCTCCCTTCTTCATGGACTCGACTTCACTCACAAATACTCTATACCCCCCTGCTCCCACAGTGGCACAGGGGGATGTGAAATGAGGGTTGCAGTCTGTTCATCACATGTCTCTACCACTGCTTCCTCCTACCTCCGTGTCAGGTCCCTTCCAAGGGAGACAGTTCTCCACAGTCTTTCACCAATGTGAGTCCTTCCTATAGGCTGCAGTTCTTCATGAGACCAGCATGGGTCTCTTCTACAGGGTGCAGTCCTTGAAGAACAGACTGCTCCAGTGTGGGTCCCTTCCACAGGGTCACAAGTCCTCAAAGCAAACCTGCTCTGGCGTGGGCTCCTCTCTTCATGAGTCCACAGGTCCCTGCCAGAATCCTGCTGCAGTACAGGTTTCCCAAGGGGTCACAGCCTCCCTCAGGCTGTGTGGTCCTCCACAGTGGTCAGGTGGATCTCAGCTCCCCTGTGGACCTCCATGGGCTGCAGGAGGACAGCCTGCTCTCACCATGGTCTAGACCACAGGCTGCAGGGGAATCTCAGCTCTGGCACCTGAAGCACCTCCTCCCCCTCCTTCCCCAATGACCTTGGTGTCTGCAGGGCTGTTTCTCTCATATACTGTCACTCCTCTTCCTGGCTGCTGTTGTGCAGAAGCTTTTTCCCCTTCTTAACTATGTTATCCCAGAGGAACTACCACTCTCGCTGATGGGCTCAGCCTTGGTCAGTGGCAGGTCCATCTTGGAAATGGCTGGCACTGGCTCCATCAGAAATGGGGGAAGCTTCCAGTAGCTTCTCACAGAAGCCACCCCTGTAGCCCGCTGTTACCAAAACCCTGGTACACAAATGCAATACAACTTATGTCTCACCAGCCTTCAAGAGGTACAAATTGAGCTTCTTCCTGAAAATATACCAAAGGTTGCCCCCAAATACATTAAGTTAATCAAAAAATGAAGTTGGAGCAGTTGGATGGATGTGCTGTCCTTCAGTGTCCTTCCACAAGATCAAGAAACTTGCCTTAAACTTGCCTTAAACATAAAAGTCTGACAAGTCTCAGAAAACCCAGCATATCTGTAAATACACAATAATGGATCAAAAGAAGACATCAACATGTTATTATTAAGCCTTGATAAAATTAAATATGGCTTTTTTTTTCCCTGGTTGACAAAGAAATTAACGAGGATGCTCAACTGTATGTTTCAAGATCTACACATCATTAGCTCTTCTAGAACTGATAACACTCTTCGTTACAACAGATATATTATAAATTTCATCTAGGTAAACAGCGTATCAGCTTTACTTTTGAAAGGTGAAAATACCATCTGGAAAAAATCTTCAAAGCACTAGCTTTAAGTATCTTGCCTAATCTTTAAATCTTGTGGTTTTATCAGTATAGGTACAGTGCACCAAGAAATAAAATCAGTGTTTCATCTCACCTATGTTCTAAGACTGCAATTTCTTATAACTAATTTTTTATGAATTGTGCAGATGCATTTTTAAAGCAATTTGAGCCAGGTCCTCTTCTGGGCATCTATAGAACAGGATTTTAACAATGCTTTTGCTTCTTGAGGAGTATGTTCCTATGAAATGGACTTCTTTCTTAGAAGGGTTGTTTTTCTCTGTTTTCAGGACTGTATTTGGATGCTGTCTTTATATCAGTTTAGTCATACCTCATTGACTTGCATTTTATAATGTGAAATGAATGTACACTTCTTTTTGGATTGCAAAAGAAAGATAATACAACACCGTTGCAATGTTTTTGTCTGCGATGATAGAACATTTGCAATCCCAGGTATAATATTACCTGCAAGGGGTATGTAACCATCTCTCACTTCTATACTGATAATACAGGGCTTTTATTAGCCTTTCAATCCATTTTATATGGGATCTGCAGTTTCCTAGAATCCATGGGAACTAGTGGCAAAAGCTATGACAATTCGGAAAATTACCTCAAAATAAAAAGGGGAGAAAAGTTACTTGTAAGATGACTGAAGGTATAAATGCAAGACAAGTGCTTTAACCTGCTCAGTACCTTAGATGTTTTTACACTATTTCAAGAAGCAAAGGGTAACAAACACAGCTAGAATATTAATATAAGAAGGAATGCAATGTTCAGCAACGACAGGTAAGTAGTGCAATTAAACAGCCTAAATCAGCAGCAACACAGGAAAACAATGCAGAAGATTTTGTTGTTAGCGTGTGTCTCATGACAAATATATTTCAATAGTATCATGATGGTGAGGAGAGGGAAAAAAAAAAAAAAAGAAAAAAAAATTAACACAAAAGGAAACCCCAGAATGAGTACGGTCTCTAAGATACAGGAAGCCGTTATTTCCATTTCTTCAGCATAGCACTTGCATGCAGTGCAGCAGCCAGTCTGGCATTTTTATTTGATACCAAATAGAAAGGTTCCAGAGCAAAATGATGAACATGATCAGAGAGCAAAAAATGCAAAGGAAAAGGGATTATTTAGTATTGCAGAGAGGAAAGCTAGGCAGGAAACAAGGCAGACATCTTTAAATATAGGACATCTAAAAAGGCGAATACCCTCATATCCATTCAAAACACATAAAGGAGTAATGCATTAGGTGATATAAAGGCTGACTGAGGCTAGACAAAAGGCAAAAATAAGATTATTTAAAATCTGAAATAGATTGCTTGGGGAAGTCATGAAATCACTACCCACAGGAACTGCACAGGTTTATCCGATTCTGCCTTCAGGCAAGGAGAATGGACTGGGTGACTGACTCAAAGATCTTTCTTGCCCTGTTTCTATGATTTCTATGATTCTGCCCTGCCTCTAGCTTCCTCAAGGATGGGAATGAAATGTGACATATCTCTGACCTTACATCTAATGACAAGCAAAAATGACAAGTAATACGTGTATAAGGGCAAGAGAAAGACAAAGAAATACAGTAAGTGATACAATCAATGTCACTAAATATTGCAATATATACTCCCATTTTCTCCACCATCAGTATCTCTAGCATTTATAAATTATCTTGATAATTTATATAGATCTCAGTTTCTTGACTACCAGTGCAATCCTGTATGCTCCTTAATCAATCAATATACAAAGGGAGATCAGATTTTTAAATTGAATTTAAAATGTGATCTAAGTTAATGATATTCATTAAAATAACTGTTTCAATTATTTAGTTTTCCTATCCATAACAAAATCAAAACCAGAAGATATTCTAAATAGTCTCCTTCAACCCTTTCAATTTCTACTAGACTTGAAAGGACCTATAATGGAAGAAATAAAGGGAATATATGTGATAGAGTTAAAATATTTTAGTGCTTTAATAAAACATTGCAACCACCTCACGTTATTTAGCACACATGCAATTTCCTGCTAGCATAAGTAACAACAGAGGAACCAGAGTTCTTGTTACTGTGTTCCACCCATTTGTTTTTCCATCAGTGATAAAAACTGCATCTTGGTTTCAGTTTGACTTCTTTACTTCAGTCATGTATTTCAATATTATTATTTCCAGACTATGATTCTGCAACACCAGTGGGTAGGTAGATAGATTTGGGCACTCAATAACCAGAGAGACAAAACTGGGGTATTAATACCCCACAGCCACATCCCTTCCCTTTTTCCTGAATGAGAACAATACAAATTGCACATACTATGTCTGTAATATGAATGTACCTAAAGACATAAGATAGAGTACAGTTTACTTTTTCAAACATCAAATAAGAAATTCACTTCTGTCATAAAGATTTTAAACTACAAAAATAACCACAGAAAAAAATCATTGCTTTGACTAAGTAACCACCAAATACGGTCTCATAGAAAAGGAATCTATAATCTTTATTTTTAAATTAAAATTAAGGTTGTGTGCTTTAAAGGACTTTTGTTTCAGGAATTTAAAAAATGCTTTTTCCATTTCTTGCTGAAACTTCTTATTCGTTTCATTACAAATTAAGAATATATTTCATATTCAAGCTACAGCACAAAAAAGTTATGCCTAGAACATTTGCCATTTATCTTTTTGTCTAAAAACATTGTAGAGCCATTTAAGAATACATGTTCTTATTAAAATTTCTGATTGTATTACTTAAACCAATAATTATTATTTAGCATTGAGCTATTCTTTTTAACATCTTTCAGCTATTAATTAATTTTCATTATGGGAAGTAAGAAAGTAAGAAGGTAGTATTATCCTAGCTTTATCCAGCAGAAAACTGAGGTAAGAAGCTTAACCACTTGCCTGGTGTCACATCATGTGTCACTCAGGTCTGAACTGAGACCATCATTCTGTACATCAGACATAGCATTTAATTTTAATAGCCTTTGTGGGACTTAAGTATCTGTCTTAATGCAACTGTCCTACCATTTCTTAAGACTATTTTATATCAAAAAAATGTTAAATCTGTGTTCCCCAGAAGCAAACAGACGACTGAATATTTGTCTTTAAAACATTTCAAAACACAGAGAAAGAGAAAAATCAGTAGTAGTCAGTATGTAATTAACATATCATCACATCCAAAAGAATCACCTAATAAGCTGTCAGGCACAGATTTATAGGGACAGAAGAAAAACTAAAGTGTTCTTAAACATTTTTGGGAATGTAGCATCTTTACTCAAATGGGCCTATGATAGAGAACGTTAAAAGTACCGCAGAGAAACATAAAATTGTGCTGTCACAGTTGATTTTCAACGGCTTTCTCTGTCTAGTCTTTATATTCCAATTCCTTCACTTCCTGTACATCTACCATGCTTAAAACAAATATAAGACATACCTTGATTGTACTGGTGTGTGCACCAGGATATTCTTTCTCCTCCAGTGTTGACCAACGTTGTATAAATTTTGATACCAGAGGATCATCATAGTCAACTATCTGAAATCCTGAGACATTAGCTCCTCCAAACTGAATTTTTGACAAATCTCCATCAGTAAATCCCTGGGCACAGAAAAAATTATGTCTGTTATTTCAATACGTTTGGCAGTTCCCTCAATAGTATATACAAATACAGAGTTACCATATGACTTCTATTGCAGAAGTGTAAGTAAGTCAACATTTTCCTCAAACTGCATCCAAGTTTAAATCCTGGGTTGCCAGCTCTGTCAGCCAGTAACACTTTTTTCTCATTAGGCAAACAACTTTATAAAACATGGGATGAGTGCATCTGTCCTTGCCATGCTTACTTCCTAAACAATCCTGTTTCAAGGGGACCATTTAAATGAGAAAGGGAACACTGCCATGAGAAAGAGTTAAGCAAGCTTTAGGCAGGAATAGTTACGGCCAGAGTTGTGTCCTCTTTTTGTTAGGAACTCTAAAGTAGGTGGAAGGACCTGCCATCTCCTCAGCCTCCTCCCTCTGATATAAAGAACTATTTCTCATTCTTAAAGTTCTTGTGTTCTGTTTTCTGTGTTCCATGATTTAACTTTGCCCAAATAACCATACCAAATGCATTTACACAAAATACTGATTTCAGACACTTTGGTTCAAATGAATGTTGAGAGTGAACATGAACCCAAAAAGAAGCAGCAACGGATCACACTATCATAAGCTGTTACAAGTGCTCTACTAGGTGCTCCTAAATTACTGCATAGTAGTGATCCTCACCAGTGATGTGCTGCTGCATGCTAATACAGACACATTTATGGGGGTCATGAAACTGTCTTCAATATTACTGTTAGTGGGATGGTTAAACAGGAGCATTCATTGTATACTCCTAACCTCTTCTCCATCTACCAGCATTTTTTATTCTTAAAAAAGATCAATTTCTTGACTGACTGATCAGACTGGAGGAGAACATCACTACAGTCAAAAAAGAAAGAAGACAGATTCAGTGAAGAAGGGATATGATCAAGGACTAGATTAAGTTTCTTTTCTGACAGAAAAACAGTTTTAAAATAATTACCATAAACATTTTATATATGATACTAGACAGCTTTAAAATAAAAGATTTATTAAGTTTTAAATCTTATGGAATTACTGTTGCAAATTTAAAGTGATGGCTAAAATAGCAACCAGTTAACACAATGAAATCCACTAGGCATATTTTCTAAAATTTCCCTGAGGAATCAAAATACTCTTTATCCAAAATTTGCAATGCAAGACACAAATATCTATATTATAAATACAGATGTATAATTCTAAATATATAATTTATATTATATATATAAGTTATTTAAATTTTTCAAATTTTGTAAGACTTATGCTGGATTTGAGAGTATCAGTACCTTAACTTCTTTATCCAAAAATTATTTAATAGGATATAAAAATGAAACCCCAGTGTTCAGCCTTTAAAGAGGCCTTTAAAGTATAAGGTTTCTTCCCACCATCACACTGATAGGATTCTTCAGAGTTCTGCCCACCTAGAGGGGAAGTGTTTGGATCAAAGCTGGGAGGAGACAGGGGTTATGCCTGAAGTGCAAATGGCACACTATGGTCCTTCTGTTTCCTCAGAGTCCTCAAAGGACCATAGAAGACAGTGTAAATTAGGGCACTCTGCGCCCTGCTGGAATTTATATCAAACACTATCACAGTTCAAGAGTAAATGATGAAAAAAATTTTTTGCTAGCACTCACAGACTCTTTTCTTGAATGGGATAACTGAGATTCAAGCCTGCAGAATTTGCTTTGTCTATTCCAAAAAACTATTGGATTAGTTTCCCCAGCTCCAGTAAAGAAGTGTTGCTGACTTTAATGTCCATAAAATGGCCTTTCACCTTTAGACAATTTCAAAATAATTACTTTGACATAATGTAGTGAATTTTCCAAACTTTCCCCTTATGAAAACTATTAGCTATACTGTCTGATCACTTACATTCAAGAAACATTAATTCAAACTGATTACCCAGCCAATCTGAGAGATAAAGATGTATAAATCCAAGACTCACTAGTCTAACAGAATGAAAGTTGATAACTGTAATTTTTAAGTAGTTTAGAAGTGCGAGAGAAAAATTATCAGGTTTTTGAATTAATGTATCAGTCAATGATGCAAAAAGTTATTTTTCTAATTTCTGTACCCTCTTTTTCTAAAGTATGTAGAAAAAGAGAAGCTCTGTTGAAGTGCTAAGCAACTTTCATTGCCATTGACGGGAATATCACAGGAGGCATTTAAGTCCTGAAAAGACTCAGACAATAAAACAAATATTGTCTCAACACATGCATTCGTTTAGCAAGGATGGAGACATTTAGCTTTCTTCTGTTTTCTAAATTGCACTTAAAACAAAATACTAGTTGGTGTGCATCCAAAACAGTAAAAATGAGTAATACATGTATTTTAAATATTAGGAATACTTACCAGATTTGCAATGATATAATGGTATCCTTTAACATGTTTACCAATTGTGATAACCTGTAAAAGAGAAGAAATACACCATAATGGAGGATGTTCACCTGGTACATGGACAGACTTGAAAAGTACAAAATGCAGTATGATGTAAAAGCTAGTTGTGAGCTTTATGGTATACAATAATGAGTTTGTTTAATGCTTTACATTTTATTTTACCTAATGCACCACCAAACATACTTTTTGCTGGTAGAAATCAGTCAGCTGAAGTCCAAGTCCCAAGAGGGACAGTCCCTCCAGACAGAGAAGCTGATTGTTAATTACTAAGCTGTGTATTAAAGGCACAAACCAGCCAGGAGAGAGTGGGCATCATGCATTAGAAGCACTGAGCCTCGCAGACTCCTGCTTAGATTCTGCTCCATCTGTAACAGAATTGTAATGTTCCTTGAACTAGAGTTTAAAAGCCCACTGACATTAATGAAAGCATCTGCATTATGAGGAAATCTTCTAAAGTTCAAATTGTTTACTGCCCTAAGTCTTCCTCATAATCTCCCTCAAAGCCAGCTGGTGGTTTCTCAGCAGTCTCCACTGGCAGACGGGTATCGTGGATTCTTCTCCCAAACAAGCCCAATAATTAAGACTATGTCTGCATGTGGAAGCTTGCATTTTGAAGCTAAGCCCTTCTCCAGAGAAAGGATGTAGCAGATAAGAGGAGTGTAGAGGTTTATTCCAGTTTTGAACAATAAGAACAACTTAAATTAGGAGAGGATGATTCATTTATTTCCTCATTTAACACATTACTAAAATATTCAGACTAGGTATCCTGTAACTTAGGGTACTAGCGAGTTACATGCCACGTACTTGGTTACAGAAATATAACTGAAAGTAGTGTTTAACCTTTTAATGTAAAGAAAGGAGGTTACAGAGTGTAAGGATAATGGACTTATAAAACAGATGAAACTCAAGAAACTGCTAAGCTATCTTGTGAAGACAATTCCCAAACTAAACTCATACAGGACTGCTGACAGCAGCTTAAGAGAACATATTCTGGGGCACAGCAGTAAACTTTTTTGAGAACAACTAACTGGAATGAAATTAACTGACCTCTGTGGATGATTCAGTTATCCAGAATTCTTCAGTGACTTACAAATAAGAACAACAGAAACAAAAGCTGAACAGTCTGTATGCCTAAGGAGTAGCACAAGTCTATGGGGATAAGCTGAAAAAATATAAGCCTTTCCACAAGACAGAATCTATCAAAGTGCAATTAGGGCAAGAAAAATATCCCAGAACTGCAGTCAAAATAAGAAGTGGACAAAGAAGAAAACAGGTCTGTTATGAAACAGACTATAAAAATGAGTGGTAACTAAAGGGTAAACAGGGTTCTTGTTTTTTAAAAAGTGGTTAAAAGGAAAAACTAAAGAAATTTACAGTCAGCCAATTTTGATACATATTTATTTTTAGAAGAATCTATCAGATAATAAGATAATAAACGGTCGAAACAGTCTTGGCAAGATCAAAATATGTCAAAGCAGTATCTTTTCTTTCTCTGGCCTAATCGATAATTAGGAAATAGCAGTTGTGACATATCTTGAGTCTAATAAGGTGTTTTTCCTGTAGGACATCATTAGAAACTCCTAAGAGGCATGGACAAGTCATTGTAAGGTAAGTGAACAACAGTTCGGCAAGCCACACAGAGCCAACCGAAGATGACCTATAATTACTACTTATCTCAATCATTGCTCTACACTGTACATTTCTGGACATGGATAACCAGTCAGAAAATATGATTTTAAAAAAATGCAAATGATAGGGAGATAATGCTCTCAGAGATTAAATGTTCTGGAGAATAGGATCAAATTCAAGTTTATTTTGAAAATTAGAGAAAGAGTTTGTGGATATGAATTCCAAATACAACACGCAAATACAATGCATCTATTTAGGAGACTGCTCATTGTCTGAGCCTCTCCAAAATGTAATGACCTTCAAAACAAAGACCAAAATAACAAGCCCTTCAAAAAACCTTTAAATAAATACATCTACACTCTGATGATACATCCCTACTGATGCCACACAGTCTCACATGACCAAATTCAAGCAGTATGATACAGAGCCAGCAAGACATTAGGACCAAAAAGGTGGATTTGGAAGTAATGCAATAATTTGAATCAGAGCATGGTGATGATGTTATGAAAAACAAAATTTAAAAAAAATCATTTTGGCACATAATTTGCATGTGTGGAGAGAAGACATAATTTGCTGTTCTTTTTAAAGCTCAGGAGGCCTTAGATATGGAAAACGGCATCCAATTTTGGTTAACACAGTTTTAAGAGTGAGACAAAACAAACAGACACGCAAGGAAAGTATGAATGACAGAAAGCTTAGAAACATGATTACAAAGGGCATTAGATGAGAAAGAAGTTGTGATACAGTGTTCCCAAGATGTGAAAGGTTCTCAGAAAAAGCATTAGGAGAAAATCCTTTCTAGGTGTAAAGGGAACTAATCCTTAGACATAATATAACTATTTATAATGCACCATTTATAACAGTGTATCGACTATGCATAATGCAGTGTACTACTTAGTTTGTGAAATAGCCTGATATTTTGTAAATGGTTGTTTTTATTTTAAATAACCAGGATAAAAAATCATAAAGGCTCATCCAGATAGAATTATCTTGCCTTTGAGTAAAGGGAGGGATTATAGGATTTGTATGTTCACTTTCTGCCTCATACATATGTGATCCTTGATATAAATCTGTCACTGCTAAATGATGCATAATAATCACAAAAATATGACCAAGACAAATCAACTCAATATATTTACTTATAGAATATAGCCAACCACTGTCACTGAAGAATAAAGAATAGCAAACCTGATCAACAATGTCGTTGACTTTATCGCGTTCACAGTCCAAAATCACTCGCCTTTCCTTTTTTACCTCTAAATCTTGAAACAGTGAACGGTATGTTTCATCTTTTCTGTCATTGTTAATATTTCCTACATTGATAGCAGTCACTTGCCATTTCTTTTCAGCAGCAGAATCCAGCACAGCTTGCAATGTTGATAAGCCTAGTGAAGCATAGGAGAAAACAGAAAATATGACCAGTAAAGCCTCAGGAATTAAAACAGTGGGCCCAAACAATCCTTATTGCATGAAATTTCTATTTATATCACTGCAAGGCATCAAGGTAAAGCCTAGTAAGGACAACCTTTTGCTTTTGCTTCAACGTTCTTCAGAATGGGATTTTGCCGGTTTCACTGTTCCACCGCTGGAATTCCATATAGCGGGAATAAGATCTTGCAGGAGAAGAGTGATCCAATTACAGCATGAGGATCAGCTGCTTATTACAAAATCCTATTGAACTGCTTTTGTTCTCAGTGCTTCAGCAGTACTGTATTTAAACCCAGACCTCACCGAAGTCTATGGCAAAATTCCCATGTTCTGCAGTGATGATACTGGACTTATTATTTCTGTTGCCTACAGTCATATCCCTGATTATGAAAGATGTGCTAAGATATATTTTTCCATGTAGATAAGTAGGTTCAATGCTAACACTTAGAAGGAGTCTACAGAAGCTTCCATCTTATCCTTTTGACATGTTCCTGACAGAAGCTGTAATGTTTGTACAGATGCAACTGCCCACAGTATACTGTAAAATCAGTGAAGATTTTACTTGATTGATTTTCCTTTTCAAGGATTAAATAACAGAGCATAGAAACACGAAAATTACTGCTGGAAATTAATTTCTGCTATACAGCAAGTACCATTTTATTGATTACCCACAGTACAAGAATGAGGCTTGTCAGGTTTAAATCCCTTCTAGAGAATTCGACATTATCCTAGAGAGCAATTTTAAGGATAGCAGTTACTGTTACAGAAAAAAAGAAAATCAGTCTTCCTTACAGGAGAATTAAAATTTTTGCACATTGATTTCCCCTGAAATCATCGAACATTTCGAAGTCATTTCATTGAGACAAATTCTGACTTGGTATGTAAAGGAAGCTTCAGACATAACTCTCATAGGAAGTAATAGTGGTTATGCCCATAAATACAGAAGGAAAGCACTAAGAATAATTTTTCTCATAGTTTGTAAATATTAAATTATGATCGGTCAGTGTTTAGCAATTCAGCTTTATCAGTGGAAATGGTAATGACACACATCACGATACAAGTCTGGTCATCAGCAAAGGATATAACCTGGTTTTCTAAGTCTCTTTAAAGAAAACTGATATGAAGGTTTGTATGTCATGTAATGAATATTTATTTTAAAATCATACATAACTACAGTCTGATGGTACATATAAACTATTTCAAATGCTAAAGATAAATGTGGAGAACTTGTGTTAAAAGGGGAAGATAAGTAATGTAAGCAAACTAAGAGATGTAAGTAATATCTTAAAACATTAAAAATCATTAAAATAAGTCTATATCTGAAAAAATTGTTTGAAATTATAAATTAAAATTAAAAAAATTATCAGCCAAACTGAAAAACAATCTGAATATTTTTTTCAAATTTCATTTAGCAGACTTCAGGTCTGCCAATATGTCAATGTTTCCTCTGTGTTAAAAAATCTCAACCAGGCATAAATTAATAAGGGCTATTAATGTTAATACTATCCATTACAAAGGGTTTCTATATTTTACTCCTCTGATCTTCTATTTTTCCTAGGGTTTCCCCTTTCTTGGGATGCTCTCTGCAGAGATGTCAAATGGCTGCCTGGATCACTTGTTTTCTTCTAGGTGGCAGATTTGCCATCCCCATACAGCTTAGTTTATTCTGATATCAGTAATAAATGGCAAAACTACCAAAAATACTCCAAACTAAAAGGAGCATGCTCAGCAACACTTCTGAGGATGTGAATTTATCTGGAAAGTGGTAACAGAAGTGGGACTCTGCAGAGGAAAATAATCCAGTAACATTACTTGCTTTTTTTCTTAAACTGCATGATTACTGCTTGGGAACCTCCCATGCCTGAATCTCTTTTGGTTATCATGAGACAAACTCTTAATTCAGTGAGCTCTGAAAAGGAAGACTGAACAGAGGCTGAATAAATTACCAGTTCTTTTACAGATAGGATCCTCCAATAATGTTAGTACTTTTTCCAAGACCCACTGTTTAGCACTGGCAGCAGAGAGGAGGTAAGGATGGTAAAGGACACTAATTCACATTACATAAGAATAGCTGCTGTATTAAGCCAGCAATAGTTTGGGCATGCATATACCGAATGGCCTCATTTCTTATAGACAGGAACAAGAGAAGAAATGGCCCTGTGCACCAGTCAGTTCCTAAACACAGAGGTGCTCTAACAGTAGCAATAGATGATTCTTTTGGAATAAGTTATCAAACTTATTCCTGCTAGCCTTCATAGTTTCCATGAAGAGTAAGTCTCTTTGCCTTTTTTATTTTACTACAGAAGGTGGAAACATTCTAAATTATATATTATTCCTAAAATATACATCACTGTCACTATATCAACAATTATGAAAAAGTGTTCAAAGGAACTGTGGACTGGTGTTTTTGGGATTTGATGTTAGTGTCGCTGGCTTGACGCTGCAGGTTAACCTTGTGCAATCAGTGGGGAGCACTGAAGAGCAACGATTTACTCCACATAAAGGCAGGAGCTTCATGCCTTGGAGCTTGTTATCACTGGGGTGTCTTGCCACAATTAAAACAAACGCATAAGAAAATAAGGAATAACCAAAGGGTGAGTACAAAGAATAACCTCATGCTATTATTCCTGGCCAGATTCAGACAGTGCAGATCACAGGAAGAACTACGTGTTTTTCAATATTTCCTAAATATAAATCACATGCAGGTCACATTATGCACACTGCTAGATGACTGACAGAGTATTGGCTAAGCAAGTAGTTTTACGTCTGTCCTTTCTAAAAAGACAGTGAATTTTTCTGATTCTAATGTGAATTTGAGCTTAGCATTCATTGTTCCATGTGACATTACCTTTTGAGGCTACATACCAGTATTAATTCTTCTAACTAGTGCTTATGACAACAATAAAGAACTCTCTTCAAGAGGTCCCTTCAGCTTCTGAACATCAGGTATAAAATTACATCAGAACGCAGGGAATTTAACATCACTTCATTACTCAACAAACCCTGGAGTGGTATAAATCCTTTAAATCTATTCACTTCTTATAATTTAAGAGGTACTTAGTATTTAACTCTGACCAATCAACATGCAGGCAAGTCACAAAATAGCCTTTTTAAAGGGAACAGGAGGAGGTAAAAATAGAACAAAGTTAGCCAAGGACTACTAGGTTAGCAGAACCTGAAAAAGGAATGATAATAATGGAATTCCAGAAAAAGCAGTCAACCCCCCACCATTTCTGTATAATGCTGCTTCTTCTCAGAAAACTGATATACCACAATTAGCAAGTGATTTTTTCAAGTTCATAAACTGTTACATTATTACTACTACAGACATAAATAAGTATAGGAGTTTAGAAAGCCTACCACAGAATTAGTTGATCACAAGTGGTAGGATTGAGTTTATCAACATCAATAATAAAGTCTAAACTCAGTGGAAGAGAGGAACTCAAGTATTTATCAAAAGCAATCTCCAAAGAAACAGGGACTGCATTAAAGTTGTTGCTTGCTTCATTCCCAACTACAGATTTTGCATGTGTGGAGTGATTCTGTGGTAGTAGTTTGCCCGTCAGGCTTTTTATTTTTACTTTCCTTAGATGTTTCTTTAACAAGAAAAAGAAAAAAAGTTTTCATAGAAACTGTTTTACAACATTTGATTATTCTCACACTGCTTAAAGCTTGCAATTCTATTAGTGTATACTGTAATAATTTCATTCTCATTTAAATTTTGTTTCTGTCCCAAGAGTTCGTTTCTAAATTTAAGCTTACACTTACACTTATTGAAGGTAAATATTTCTTTCGTCATTTATTTATCTAATATGAATTTCACATTTTAGCAAGATACATCTGGCAAACAAGGTGCAGGTAAAAAGTATCACACCTTACCTCTGTCACTGTCATACAAATATGCAAACTTGGTCCACTGATAGTATTCAATCAAGCTAAGAAGAGCTCCCTTGAGGTCAGGTCTCATCTGAATGACAAAGGGATGTGTTCCATCTGTTGGGAAGCTGGGAGTTATGAAGGAGACATGAAGAGTCCCACAGAATGATGTTATGGTATTTACAGACTTCTTGTCATAGAATCCAAAAATAGCAAAGACTCCTCTTGAAAACTGGGAGCAGACTAGGAGGAAGAAAGACAGACAATTAGGTGAGAGAATTTATTTTTAAAAAACTATTGAAAAGTCTATCATGGATATATTTATGAGAAATGTATGTCTGAGAAAATGTCTGATCACATAAATGCCAGGAGAAAAAAGTAATACTCTGCTATGGATATTATTATTTGTTAGCATTAGTTATAAAGCTTCCACAAGAAAGAAAAAAAAAAAATCAGAGATGTGGTTCAAATTCTTAGACAGTAAGTTCAGTAATAAAGCTCACCAACTTATTCTTAAAATCAATGTATGCTGTAAAGAATAGTGATGCAAACATCAGTGGCAGTTGCAATTTAAAAAATGAGTCATTATGACCACACATACCATTATGGAAATGGATAATGTTTTGTCATGTTAAAAATAAACTGTCTCTGAGGTCAAGACTCACTGACACTTTTGCAGAGTACTTTAAAAAACTTTCCATTTATGGAAATATAAAGCCAAAACTAAAAGCAAATCTATTAACAGCAATAGAAGTCAATCTTTAAAACCCTTCCGTTTCAAGGCATTATTTTAATTCCTGCTTTGTAGGACTCAGCAAAAGCCGGTCCTTCTGGATGACACTTGAGGTCATGTTGCAGAAAGAATAACCTCATAGGTGTAAATAACATGCTGATTATTCACTTTGTATCACTGGAGACAATTTAAGCCAATTGATGAATGTGACTGACCACTGCAGCCTGCGCAAAAGAGCTAGTTCTTCTGGGTTGTTCTCTTCTTTGACATTGCAGGGCATATGAGTGCCCAAGTTCTAAAACCAAGGTACAGAAGGGAAATGTTCACCTCTAATTAATTCCCATTTATCACATGCATTTTTTGGTTAGCAGAGTCACCTTGAACAACACACATCCTTCTAGAGAAAACAGTTAGTCAAACTCGTAGCAATCTCTGCTACACCTGACCTGCTTATAGATAGAAAGCACAGTGTAATTGAAGCTAATTTTGCCTACCTATTTAATGCACTAATTCTTTAATATAATTCATATAAGGGTAAAAATAAGTTGACTTATTTTAAAAATTTCTTAGGTTTGAATTAACATAATATTTTACCTTTCAAAGATATTGTATATTTTAAAAACTGTGCTTATTTAAAAAAAATATTCCTTTATGCCTCTTACTACTCACTGCTATCCTCTTTTCATGGCTTTGCTACCAGTCATCTCTCACGCCCTAATTATTCCTATACTCCCATTAAAAGCACCTAAACAGTATGAGTGAAATTCTGAGTCTGCCAGTTTTAAGTTATCACCTACTAACTTTAATTAGGTCAGAATCTTACCTCAGGTGACAGAATATAAGGGATTAAAAAACTTGATGAGTAACACCCCTTTACAAAAGGATGCTGCAGGTTTTCCAGGGCTAGGTACAAGATGGTCGGACCTCTTCTGTCCCAACTGCAAATTGTTACAGAATCATAGAATTGTCTAGGTTGGAAAAGACCTTTAAGATCAGAGTCCAACCATTAACCCAGCACTGACAAGTCCAACATTAAACCATGTCCCCAAGTGCCACATCTCAACAACTTTTCAATATGTCAACGAACAGTTACTCAACCACTTCCCTGGGCCCTGTTCCAATGCTTCACAACCCTTCTTGTGAATAAATTTTTCATAATATCCACTCTGAATGTTCCCTAGCCCAACTCGAGGCCATTTCCTCTTCTCCTATTGCTTGTGATCTGGAAGAAGAGATCAACTTCTACATCGCTACAACCTCAATTTGGGTAGAGAGTGATAAGGTGTCTCCTGAGCCTCCTTTTCTCCAGCCTAAACACTGCCAGCTCCCTCAGCCGCTTCTCATTAGACTTGGGCTCCAAACCCTCCACCAGCTCCACTGCCCTTCTCTGGACACACTTCAGCACATCCTGTAGTGAGGGGCCAAAAACTGAACACAGGATTTGAGATGCAGCCTCACCAGTGCATCATACAGAGGTAAATCACTCCCCTGGTCCTGCTGGCAACAATAACCTTATAACAAGCCAGGATGCCACTGGCCTTCTTGGCCACCTGGGCACACTGCTGGCTCATACTCAACTGACTGTCAACCAGCACCCCAAGGTCCTTTCCTGCAAGGGGTTGTTGTGATCCAAAGACAGGACTCATCACTTCACCTTGCTGTACCTCATACAATTGGCCTTGGCCCATCAATCCAGCCTGCACAGATCCCCCTGCAGAGCCTTCCAGCCCTCCAGCAGATCAACACTCCTGCCCAGCTCAGTGTCACCTGCAAACTGAATGAGGATGCACCCAATCCCCTTGTGCAGATTGTTGAAAATACATTAAACAGAACTAGCCCCAAGACTGAGCTCTGGGGAACACCACTTGCCAGCTGGTTAACTCCATTTTAGTGTTAACTCCATAACGCTGCTTAACTCCATTCCCCACTGCTCTCTGGGCCTGGCCATCCAGCCAGTTTTTTACTCCTCCAAGCCATAGGCAGACAGTTTCTACAGGAGAATGCTGTGGGAAGTAATGTCCAAGGCATTACTGAAGCCCAGGTAGGTCAGATTCACAGCCTTTTTCTCATCCAGCAAGTGGGTCACCTTGCCACCTTCCACAGAATGAGATCAGGCTGGTCAAGCAGGACCTCCCTTTCACAAATCTGTTGGCCTGATCACCTGTTTGATCTGCATGCACCTTGTGACAGCATTCGAGATGACCAGCTCCATGACCTTCCCCAGCAGTGAGGTCAGGCTGACAGGCCAGACCAACCTTCCAACTTTTTTAGGTGGTGTCACATTTGCTAATTTCTAGACAACTGGGACTTCCCTGGTCCCAGGGGTCTTGGTGTCATGTAAACTGACCCACAACCAAAAAAAAAAAAATCAAAATTCTATTGATAACACCAGATTCAGAGTCAGGTATTGCTCTACTAGCTTTTCCTGTTTCTTTCCTTACCATTCCCTGCACCTGGAAGGATAGAGAAAAATGCCATTCATGCTCCTGATCCCTCAACTAGGCACCCCAAGTCCCTGAAGTCTTTCAATTGCTCTCAGACTTCTCGTTGCAAATTCATGGCTGCCTACATGAAAAATGAATCAAGGATAATAATCTGAGGACAGTATTTAGGGCAGCAAGTTTTCTCCTCATATCTTTAACCCAGGCCCCAGGGAGGTAACCGAATTCCCTAAGAAGTGGGTCTGGTTGGTATATGGGGTCTTCTGTTCCCTTCAGAAGGGAGCCTCCCATGACAATGACACATCTTTTTCTCTTTATGGAAACAGTTTTGATGCTGAGTATAGGCCAACTTATCGTCAGCAACACCTCCATCCTAGATGAACCACTGTCTTCATTATTGTTCAGTTTCACTTGCACAGCCTCATACTTGTTACGTGAGGGCACGTGGGAAGGTGAGGCAGTTGCAGAGGAGACATGCCAGCTATACTGGGCAGGAACTTCCATCATTGCCCTCTATACCTTAAGTCACTGTGTTCAGCCATGCAGAGAGAGGACAGGGAATCCTTTCTATCAAGTGCCATGTCTCTCTGTCCAGCCTTATTCAGGAAAAAAAGGGTAAAATAGCAGTAGTCTCTCTCACTTCCTCTCTCTCTGCCTGATACTCCTCAACCTACTCACCTTCTCCTGGAACTCTGCCACTGAGCGGAAGAGTTCCCCTACCTGGGCACCCCTCACAGGAGTGCTCACTGCTGCTGGTCAGTACTGGCATAAGAGCAGGACACACCCTGCAGGCCAACACCCATGTGGCAGCGTATTCCCATCAGAACCCTGTCTGGGCAGCTGTGTCATGCTGAACGAAGATTTCGGAAAAAGGCTGTGAATTTTCTGAATAGCTTTACTGTTTAAATTACTGGAACTCCTTGTTCTATTTCAAATTATTATGCTCTCACAGAGACAAAACCAACTCACTACCTTCCCACACATTCATGGATATTGTTTCCCATGTGCAGGGAAGGCTAAATACTTTCTGAACTTATTAGAATAAAGGCATTAATGTCTCAAAACTCACCTTCAAAAATGCACATTAAAATAAAGCATCAGTTTACTTCTGGATCCCTGGGTGAGAATTTTGTAGAAGACTGTTACTGGCACACTACTGTGACCTTCTGTATTAAATAATTTTAACATTGCATATAAGGTGACAGAGATAACAACAGTGTCATCCAAGGACCACTGAAAAATAAAAATGTTTTATGTCACTATTATCAACACCTAGGATGCTATCACATCTCCTGTCAAATTTACTGAATTTCTTCCATCACAAGTCAGTGATTTCAGGTATAGATGGGATAACATTGCCAACAACAGCCAAAAAACAGAGCCAGCTGCCTGCACCAGACAATTTGAAAACCCTGGGTGATGTCTTTTCCGAATCACCACTGCCATCCCTAATAGAGAGAAAATACTGGGTCTTTGGAGTACTGTATCCCAGTCTCTGTCTTGGTTCCTCCCCCATGTTTCCCTCCCCTCCTGACACTGCAGACACCTGAACCTGTCAGGTCTTGGCTAAACATCTTTGGGATAACAGTCAAACTGCTCGTGCCACTGGGCTCTGTCCTAGGTCCTGAACGCATGTAACTAAATAGATCTCAACTTCCATTTAAAAAAATCCACTTCACTTGGAAAAGAAAAAAATCACCCCCAAATCATCCCAATTTCTTGTGATGGTAAATAAATAGATCACAGATTACTTATGCTAGGCTTCAAATGTGAATTGAGACTATTTGAAGATGGGCATGCACAGTGCCTGGCTGGGGTTGGTGATCACTTTCCACATAGCCACCTGACAGCACTGTGTTTTGAATTTGTGGCCAAAACCAGACTGCTAACATACCAGTGCTTTAGCTATTGCTGAGCAGTGTTTGCACAGTGTCAAGTCTTTCTTTTTTTTCCCTCTGCCCATCCTAGCAAGTAGGCTGTGAGTGGGTAAGAAGTTAGGAGGAGACACAGGCAGACCCCTTGACCCAAAGGAATATCAAAGGGATATTGCATAACATACAGCATCATGATCAGCTGTGGTGGCAGGGAATGAAGAGGGTGGAGGTTCTGATTAAAAAGGTTGCTGTTGCTTGGAGACTGGTTGGGAACTGGTCTCGTGAGAAGGGGCAAGTGATTGCCTTTGCATCAGTTGTTTTCTCAATCCTTCACTTATTAAACTATTTTTATCTTGACCCCTGAGTTTTCTCACTTTTGCTCTTCCTATTTTGTCCTCTGTTTTGTCCTCCTATTTTGTCCTATTTTCTTTCCAGTTGGAGCAGAGGGGAGTGAGAGAGTAGCTGTGAGTGTGTTGTTGCTGGCTAGGGTTAACCCATGACAGTTTAAAAGGTATTATTCCACCTTCCACCAACAAGACAGAGCTGTTAAAACCCCTGGCCTGTGCTTCAGCGGGTGAAGGAGTTCTGTACCCCTTCAGTGATGCAAACATGTATCCATTACACTCTCTTCAGAAGACAACTGCTGTTCTTTCAAACTCAGCAACCCCTCTGACACAGTACAAACTCATACTGCCTCTCACCCTGAGTTACTTATGGCCTATGGATCCAACACGGTACTCTTTGATTAACACCATGACCAATACTCCATTTAATATTCTTTACACCTGATAAATGGTCAGTCCTTACATTCATATGTCTTCTGGGGAAGGCCGGTAAAACCAGAATTTTGATCTCCTCTCCTGCACAAAGTGAAAGGCAAGTAAAAAGCACCACCCCTAGCTGAGCAAGTCAAATCACTGCAGTTCTAGATACTTAGAGGAGCTGCAGTTTAAAAGCTGAAATCTACACACATGTGTAAACAATGCCAACAAATAATATGATAAAAGAAAAAAATCTTATGTTTTAAAAATTATTAAATTATTTTAAAATTATTTAAAAATATTAAACTTGCCAAATAGACATTTGGGAAGGGCTCCCTGAATGCTAGATAAAACTCTCTGTAACACAAATCTTGAAAGTATGGATATAACTCATGTGTGGGTTAGCCAGAAAATTGGGATCAACTTTAATCCAGGTAGAACTAAATTTTCATCAGCAGTGCTCAGTGTAACAGTTGTACACTGAAGAACCTCAGTGCTGTGCTTCTGTTTGTGAAATTCTTCTAAAGGTAAGTAGATGGGCACCTACGCCGTGAAATAAAAACTTGCTAAAAATAAGCATTTAGACTTTGTCTCAAGACAAATTCTTCCATTTGTTCTGGGTTATTTGGTCTTCTAGGAGCAGACAGGGAAAGAAGGGATGGTATTTCCAAATATATAGTGATCCAGTGGATAATGCATAAAGTGTAATTGTTTTTGGCGGGATTCCCACCTTAGACTAAATCTACAGTCATACTACTATTGCTGTGAGACATTAGTTCTATGATGGTGAATCACAAGCTGTTCACAGTTATTAGAGTTAAAAAAAAGCATCATGATTAGGTCTCATAAGCCATTGAAATATGAAAGTCCTATTTCATTAATGACATTAGAAGTAACTGCCAGGATTCATTTCTTTCAAGTTCTTGTATATAAATTGGTTTTCTTTAGCTTTCTTTATGTTGTCCTTTCTAGAAATAGTCAATGGCCTATGTGGCAACAAGAGTGGAAGAATACAGTAAGCTCATTTTGTGATCACTTTTCTAGAGAGAATCTCCTAAAATGGCAAATAAGTGGGAATTCCAAGAAACAGGGTAAGCTGGTTTTGTGTGGGGTAGAGTTAATTTTCTTCACAGTGGCTGATAAGAAGCTATGTTTTGGATTTGTGCTGAACACAGGTTTGATAATATAGAAATGTTTTTGCTATTTGTGAAGACAGAGTCAAGGCCTTTTCTGCTTTTTGTATGGACACACTGGCAAGGAAGTTGGGACTGCATGAGAGGTTGGGATAAGACACAGCCAGGACAGGTAACCCAAACTGACCAAAGAGATATTCCATACCATATGACATCATGCTCAGTATATATACAGTGCAGGTGAAGAAAGAGTAAATTGGTAAGGATGTTTGAAGTGATGGTGTTTGTCTTCCCAAGTAACCATTATGTGTGATGGGGTCCTGGAGAGTGCTGAACGCCTGCCTGCCCATGGGAAGCTGTGAATTAATTCTCTGTTTTTCTTTTCTTGTGTGTGCAGCTTTTCCTTTCCCTATCAAACTGCCTTTATCTCAACCCGCAACTTTTCTAAATTTTACCCTTCTAATTCTCTCCCTGATCCTGCTGGTGGGGAAGTGAGCAAGTGGTTGCATGGTGCTTGGTTGAAAGTTGGGGTGAAACCATAACACAGGGTAAATAAATAAAGGTGCCTAAGAAGGAACAATTAATTATTTTATATTTTACTTCTTGTTCTTCTACTAGCATAACCAGGCACACAAGTAGTTTGCCCTTGTTTTCCAGAATACTGAAAATGTGTCCTAGTCTTTTATTACAAAATGTAGGGCCCAGATTTGTTGAAAAAAATTAAGCTTAGAGAACTAGGTGTCATGTCAAAGGGGGGGGCAAAACTGTTTGTTCAGTTATTAAGTCTTCCATTGTTAATTACAACTGCTTCTTCTTAAGAACTCCTTTTTACCACGGTGCATTCATACCTTTCTCTTTTTCCCACTTTCTCCATTTCACTATTTTGTTTTTCAGTGAACTCCACAGACAAAGTAACTTAGCACCTTGGTCACCAGTTCTTCAGAAACAAATACAGCAAAATACACTCTTTGCCTCTCATCATGTAGAGTGTATTTGTGTGATGTGCATCAGCTTACACCAAAAGTCAAGAAGAGCCAACTAAAGAGTACACCTGCAAATTCAAAATACAGAAGTATCACAAATACACTTAACATTACACAATGAAGTGAGGCCAGTTTAGGAAGGATTGTTTGCATCACTGAAGAACTGAATCATAAAATCACATAAAAACAGTTGGATTTGAATACATGTGTTTAGAAACTCTTCTTGATCAAGTCTTCCTAAGCTAAGATTTTCTTCCTTCAGTACTCTCCAAATGGAGAGTAATGAGCCTAATAATTGTTACATTCAGGGACAATTACATTGTGAAAAGAAAATTAGCAAAATGCTCATTTAACATACTGAAACAAATGTATAATAGTACCTGCTTACAGGTAAGTTTCCAAACATTGGTACCATGACTATTAACATTCTTCTAACTATTCCAAGTATTCCAATATTTTTATTTATGAGAATATTGATACTTGGTTTCTGTCCAAAGATGAAAATTTAAAATTACTGAGAAAGCATTTGCTATTCAGTGCTTACATTTCAAATGCTGCCTAGCATTTATGTAGCTTTATATGTTATTTTATTATACTAACTTGGTTTACTATAGTGTTAACAAAACTTTTAATATTAGCATAGGGAAATAAGTCTTCAGTGCAATTATTTAATCACACCCAATAGAATAATCATTCCTTTTTTCTAAGAGAAAGAAACTATGGCGTAAGTGTAAAGAAAGAGTCAAGCACTGCCTCTCCAAAAGAGACCAAAACACAAAGGAAACACTCATTGGTTTGAAAAGTTGATAGATGAGTCGGAAGTAGCCGGGAACAAGATGTGGAAACTGAATGCCAAACTGATAATTTCAGCTTCTGAAAAACGACATTATGAACAGGCAGACAGTGGAAAGGAACCACAAACAATAGATGGAACAAAAGTAGTAAAAAAAAAACAGGAACCACAGCTGCCAAAAGAATTCAAATATGATTGAAACTGTATCAGAAAATCATTATGAAAATAAAACCATTATGGATAGCTTCCAAAGCCATTAAGAAAATTGCAGTACAGCAGCCAGTATACACATTCCTAGATTAAATTTTTTTTTTTTAGCTAATAGTATACATAGTCTGCATGGTCTGCTTTACACAGTCAAATTATACTATTACCTTACAGATGCAAGTTTCACTTTAGGAGGAGTGAGTAAGGTGTAAGGAATCAAACAAGTTCATCCAAGGTGATATTTAGAACACAAAGGAGTATGTATTTAAACAGAAAAACTTGAGATGAAATTAATTTTTTCAAGGCCATGGTAGGCTAACTGAAATTGGGAAAAAAAACAGTTCCACAAGGCTCAAAGAAGAGCAAAAACTGAAAGACAATAAACCAAAGCTTCATGGTAGGATTCAATAAAACATAGGCACAGAAATCAAATACAGGCTGACATTTTAAAATTTAAAAATATCCTTTACCAAAGCTGAGAGGCAATCAATGCCAACTTAAAAAAATTACTGGCAATCAGAACTAAAAATACGTTCCACTTCTGGATAACAAAACATGGAATTACACAGAACAGACTTTCCATTTTGTCTCTTTCTGCAAATTTTAATTCCAGCACCAATAAGTGTGGAGTTTTATCTTATTTTAGGCATTTAAGGAAATCTGCATGCCCAAAATTACAGCCATTCAATATTGATGAACGATCTGAACTGTGTATTTTCCTCTCTGCAGATTGGGCATACATATATCTCATGGAAAACAAAACAAAACAAAAAACCAGACCTCACACTGGAAAAGGTAAGAATTGAATATTGAGCTCACACACAAAGAATGATGTGGACCTCTTGAATATTTCTGTGATGAGCTCCTCATCTGCACATTCAGCATTAATGCACAAAACATGACCAGGAGTTTCCAAACCAATGGTCTATAACAGAATGAGAGAGGGGCTCAGTTTTGCACAAAGACGACCTGGGAAGTTCTCACAGCCTCAGGGGAAAAAAAAAAATTAGGAAAAATTTAAATCCTGAGACCAGAATATCTGTATATGACAATTATGGTGGAGCAGGTAAAAAGGATGAGTTTTTTTTTCAACTTTTCTAGCAGAAATGCAGTCTTTAATTACTGCTACAACCTGAACTGTTTGCTCAGAGATTATGCAACTAAACGGAACTTTCCACAACATGTTATTAGCAAAAGAAGTTTTGATCATTTTGTAAAATTAGACTCAAAACCTGTTTTGCTGCAGTATAAAACAAGCTCAAAAATCAGAGGAGAGGCAGATTAATCTATTTCAACCAGCCAATCATACTTCACACTGAGGAAAGAAACTTTGTGCCAATATGGGATATTTTAAGCAAGCACAAAAAAGCCTTCAAGAAGTTAGTAGCCATCTGTTAGGAAAGTACATGACGATATGGCACAGCTTCTCTATATGCTAATGCTGCAATAATGAAGGTGGTAAATAAACATCATGTTCACAATGAAACAACAGGTCAGAAAAACAATCTGTTTCAATGACAGTTGCATTCAGCTATATATTGTTTGACTGTGTACTGTAAAGCATTCGAAAATCTTTTTCATTGTTAGAACAATTACCATGATGCAAACAAAATCATTGCAAACACCACTGGAAGAATCATGTTAAAACAATTATGTTTTTACAAATCAGACTCCCATAATAAAATTAAAATGCAATGCAAGTCTTCTCATTAAAAACCTAAAAGGTCCATATTCCACAAAATTCCACAACTCTTCCCAGAACTGTTAGAATCCTAGTGTTTTTGTCCAAATTTCCATTTTGTCCAAATTTTTTCCAAATTTCCAACTCTGTTAAACAACAGAAATATAACTTTATCTTGCCTCCAATAAACTGTTGTCTCCAAAATCCAAACATTCTTCTGGAAGCTTCTCTCCCTTGCCTCACTTCTTTCTGTCTTGCCACCATTCCAAATAAAACCCACACTATTTCTATTTGATAACATTAACTCATGAATTTCCTTCAAATCTAAGAACTCTCCTTGCAAATCTGCCTGGCTGGCTTTCTGACTGTGCTTCTACCATTCCCAACAATTACAACCTTGCACTAACACAAAATCACAAAATATTACCTCCTTGATGTAGAAGCAAATAAAAATTAAAAGAGGCTACTGACTTTTTGGAGCTATGCTGCAAGACAGAGGGAAGTCATCTCTTTCAGGGTCAGGCTTAATTTGTGCAATCAGCATCACTCTACTGAATTTAACAGAGCCAATATAATTTATCCCAACTAAAAATGTAATTCTCCATTTTTAGCATAACCATTTTCATAAACTTTTCAAACCTGAAGCGTTATATCCAACAGAAAGCTGATCATCTCCTCTTCCCCTTAATCAGCATTGCTGGAAACATCCTGTTTCTACATTTCATAAACTAATCTTCAGTTCCCAAGAAAATGTCGTTGTGTAAAACTGTATATTTGAAAACTTGTAAAAGGATTCAGAAAGAAATAGAATTAACTCGATAGGTACAACTTTTTTTTAAAACACTGCCAGGCTGGGATTCAATTTATTAAAACTGTTTTTCTTTAATTGAGCTAAAAGGACCAACCACCACTCCTGAACAGATTGTGTAACACCATCTAAAAGGAAACATAGTCTCAGCACGGAAAAGCGCATCCTTCTCTGTTATAAGGATGGGAATAGCTATCAGACAAGACTCTGAGGTTGACTCGTAAGAATAAAAAAAACCAAACTGGAATAAATCTTAAGAAAACTGCTGTAAGGAGTAAAGATTTAATGAGGCAGAGAAAATACAGCAGGAAATACGAAAGTGATCTGTTACTCTCAGAAGACTGCATACTCTGTTTTTAAAGAAACTGTGATTTTCCAACTGGTCATTGGTGACCTGCTAAACATATTATTCTGAGAAAGTCCTAGACATTTATTGCTTACACATCTCTCTCTGAAATGATGCAACTGGGAGTGGACTCCATTCAACCTGCACAGACCAGACTACACCTTGTCACTTCAGCACAGCTAGCACTGCAGCACACAGCTACACTATACCTGACATACCCAGCCTAAGGTCTTCCTCTCTCCGGAGAGCTGAACCTGATTTTCAAGTAATTATTTAACAAAAAAATTCTGGCATAAATATAACTCTGCAGAGAGGAATATCACACAGTCATTATTTAATATAACAATAATAAATACAAGAAAACTCCATTTCCTATGCTGACTTGGGTTGTAACAGCTTCTACTCCTCATAGGAAAAATGATGGGTCTCTTTCACCTGTATAACTTCCACCACTGCCCACAGCAAAGGATGGCTTATACTTAATGTAATTGGGTTTTTTGTGAATTTCAGCAGTACTTCTGGACATACTCTAATGTCCTGTAACATCTTGTGGATTTATGGCATTCATTGGGATAATCAGCTGTTAACCTGATTGCCAGGCTTTGTTTGTATTTACAAATGGTCTGATACTCACATTGCACACCTTTCTATCTGTGTGCCCTATTTTTTCAATGACTGCAGAAATAAGAGGAACATCATTTACTTGGGAGGTATTCAAATACCATACAATAAACATAATTAGTAATACAAACCAAAAAGCAGTAAAATCCTCTTAATTAGGACCCTCTAGTAAACAGCTATTTGTCCTGATTATATGACTTATTTAATTAAGGACTTATTCAGAAATAAAACAGCATGGAGAGCTTTAAAATGATAAAGTAAAAAAAGCTCGTATTGCAAGCATAAGAAGAAATTTTGTCCTTTGTCAGTTGCTTTAATCTTCAACAACTTGATGCATTTCAAAATGCATTAAAAGTTTCAAACCGTTTTGCTTTTTTTAGGAAAACTCAGTTTACAGTTGGCAGAATAAACATGTTAACAAAACTTGCAAAGACGTGATACAGCACGTCATTACCAGTTACTTTAACAAAGCAATGATTCATCCTTCAAAGTGGAAAATATTACAATATATGCTTCACTGGGACTGAAATTATACTTCCAGATTTTTTCCTCCCGTGTTCAGATCTCACAGGAGGGGGGATAATTAGTTTACACAAAGTTTTACACTGTTTAACCTCTTTGTTTTGCCTTTTCTGCCCATATCACCTGAGCTGATTTGAGTGCCTCCATTGTACTGCATGCTATGTATAGACATGCACACACACTGCATCAAATTAAAAATAAATAATTTATAGAGGAAGCCTGTACAATGTCTAAAGCAGAAGAAAAACACATTCCCATTCAGCACCGCAATGGTGTCAGAGCATCAAGTTTCTGGGCATTTAAGTTCTCTATTGCAAACCTCCTCTTATATTATACATGTTCTCCATATGTGTATGTATGTATTATATATGTTTTGCAGAGACTTACAGGATTACTAGATTACTTGACTGGGTTTTATAAAAATTCTGCCATTCACCCACCCTAAACTACTGTTTCAGTGATTAGCCCAAATCAACAAATGCACACACACACAAAAAAAGACATTCTATGGTCTTACAGTTTCAAAATATAACTCTTCCTTTAGCTGAGCAAAGTAGATCTCAGTGTCAGGAAACTGTCTGATGTGTATATAAAATCAGTAACTCATTTTTGGAAAATGGGATTTTCATCAGGTGTTTTTATGCTTTAAAACTTTACTGTAATTTACCTGAGAAAAACAATTATTAAAATATTTATCTACACTATTTAGTAAATTTCTTTTAGTAAAGCAAATAAAGCTTTTTAATTTCTCTTGTAAATAGTCACCTCAAATTGACCCTGTTTGTTAAGAGCTTCTAGGCACAAGTTTAGTCAAAATAATGATTTTTTCCAGGCACTTTGACATCACAAAAATTAAAATCCACTTCTCTTTTGTATTAAATATTAGAAAAAATATTTAGTATAGAATCCTTCCAGAAAATGCTGGTTCAGGGAGACACATCAACTTTAACTAACCTGAGATAAGCCCACTAGAAATAGAATACTGGTACTAGAAATAAAAAAAATTACCATCTGCACTGCACATCAAAAGGCCAGACTAAGGATCTAGTCTGTGTGTTCCAGCCACTTGGAGATCTGTTCACAGCACATACTGCACTTTGTTCACTCATACTGGTCCTTTAACTATAGTATGGTAGAAAACAGTACACTGCCCTCAGAGCACATCTGCAAAAAGGAAAGCTGATACTGAAGACTGAATATATTGGTTTCAGGGGTTTTACCTGGGGCTGACTTTAGGTTGTCCGTGTGGACTAAATGTGCATTAGCAGTTTGATTGCATTGGTGCAACTCTAGAAACACATCCTCTCATTCAGTTAATTCAAAAAGAATGTGTTCCTTGTGCACCTAGATCACTCCAGAACAAGAACCAAGCACAAGAGTCAGTGTTGATTAGGAAGCTTCCTTCCAATAATCTACTCATAATCCAGACTGAACCCTTAAAGTGGAGCTACCCATGTGTTCCCAGCAGGCATAAAAAGCATATTTCCATTTGAACAGAAGTAAAACTTGATATGATGGCATAGCAGTAGAACTGCTTATGCTGCGCTGAATAGATTTAGTGTCCATTGAGTATTTCAGGTTTTTGCTGACAACTTACTTAAAGGGAGTTTACACCAAGAAGTGAAGTATTAAGCTTCAAGTCTTCTTTAACTTCCTTTTCTTAATAGGTTCTTAGTTTTTCACAGTCACATATGTTCAGGTTACACCAGATGCCTCCAAAAAAGTAAAAACTGTTTACACGTGTTGATATTTCACAGAGTCATATCATTAGTGTCTGTCTTGGTGTTTTGTTTGAAGTCCTAATTCATTGAAAAAATGCTAAATGTGTCACTTCCCAAAGAAGTATTAACTCTCTTCCCTCCTGTTACTTTTAAAAACCCATGACTTTAAACACCTGTCATGATTTGAGTGTCTATTTCATGAAGCAAAAACAAGCACTGGCAAAATACAGTAAGTCATGCTGTAGATCTTGTAGACTTATGTGTTATACTTACAAGTGGCTACTTAAAATTTCTAGCACAAGCTAGATGGAGTGGTTGCTGTGCCCTGCAGAGAGAGTAGTCCAGTCTTGAATAATTAGACTTCAGAGTTACAAAACACAACTGAGCTCCTACAGTAAAAAAAATTACTATGTGACAGCTCTACTAACGCTCTCCATTACTTTTGGAAAATCAGACCACAAATTTCATAGCTAAGAATCAACAAGCTTGATAAATTGCTTAAGTTCAAGTGAAACAGCTAAGACTTTTTGCTATATCCTAATAGTGAAAGGAAGAATATGCTTTTTAGTGTTTCCCCTACCTGAAATTCAGTAGCTATTTCAAATTTTGGATTATACAGTTAAGGGGCTGAATGCTTGCTTGATTTGGCATTTTTCCATAGTTAAATCAAAAAAAAACCATTTAGATTACACTAAAGGATAATTATTAAAAATGTTACTTATCTCTCTAAGTCATACTTACTGCACTTAACTAAAATGCTGCCTTTAATACAATAACAGTTCAGAGTAATCTAGTACCTCACACTGTTTGCCCAGAGTAATTAGTTTCTGCACAGAGAGCATTCTAATGCATACAGCACCAGGCTTTTGAAATAGCTTCTATAAATACACCTGATCTGCACTGTAATGCAACAAAATACAGCATTTTGTAGCATATGGCATGCAAAACAATGAAGTGAAGGGCATGCCTAGATCTCAGCTGTAGCATGCCACCTAGTTTGTTCCATAACACTTATTTAGCCATATGGCTCATCCTAGGTGGCAAGCCACCAGAAAAGCACAGGTGTGTATTCTTTCACCTAGATTCAGGACCCATGCGACAAAGCTGAACTCAGCTATTCTAATCACATATTCAATGTCAGTTCTGTCGTATAAATTTACTTAGGGGTTTATTAGAAGAAGCAAACAGGAATTGTGGCATAATACCTGCACATGACAAAATACCTGATTATACTCAAATACATTAAAAATATTTCCCTTTGAGAACAAAGTCTAATCTAAAGCTTATTGACAGCTATATAAACTACAGAACAGGATGATGCATTTAAAAGAAAAAAAAATAGTGTTTGACCAACAGAAATGGGTTTCCTAACCTCCTCTGAAATAAAATCATCAGCATGGAATCAAAATCTCATTTATTCTGGCTCATTGTCAGTAAGGCAAACCCGAAAATTACAGCACACTGGTTCTCTCCAGTCTTCTCACTTTCAAGGTTCTAATTGCAGAATTGCTCTGCCTGTGATTCTCACCATCAGTGTAGTCTTTCTCCCTTCCTTTCCACCTGACCAGAAGAAATCTGTTTCAAGGACTCCTCTGGGCTTAATAGGCTTCATCCCCCCTAAAGGATCAAAATAAACAGAAAGGCTCTTGCAGTCAAACACTGCTGGTTTGTTACAGTATACTGGTACCCTCTAATACCTCATAAATCAGAAAAGGCTGAGATATATAAGGACTTTTTTGCTGTTCTCTATATTAAATAACACTAAAAATGGCTGAATCTATTACATAAACGAGTAATGGGATTTCTCCCCCTCTATCCCAGCTCTTTCACCTTTTCACTGAGCATCATTTTTGGGGGGGGATACTGTGAAATGCCTAGCCCTGAAAACTAGAAGTGCTTGAGTTCACCCTCTTAAGAAACACAGAAAACAGTTGAAGTCCATTTCAGAATGCCCTAAGCAGACATGGTGTTTCAGTACCTGAAATTACCATTGAAAAATATTTGCTAGAACCACCATTTTCTTATGCAAACATATAAAATACAGTAACATCTTAATTTTATTCTCACTGGAGTCATTGGAAGTTTTGCTATTTACTGAAACAGGAAACAGATCAAACACAAGAAGCTTAATAATTCAAGCTCACTCGCCATTGTGCAAATAGCACTTGTTTAATTCAAGGTACTATTGTAACATACAGAATGGCTCTGCACAGGAAAAAGCTACATCTTATTCTTCACAGTGATAGAAAACCTTTCTACCAAAGAAATTCTGGGAGTAATCCACCATGCCTCAGTTTTCCACTGTGGTCGAGGAGCTACAGGATGGGGCTGTGTGCCCATGACACCCTCAGCCCTCAGGGCTCGAGTCCCCGCATAACTCCCCACCTTGAAGACGCACAAGTAAATCGCACTGAAAATGGGACTCTACTGTCAGCTCCAATGATTCTATACAGCTACGAGTTCACAGCATCAGGCAGAGCAATTCTGTCCATAGGTAATTTGTTTTTAATGAATCCAGAACTAAGCTGTGTTTTTATAGTCTTTGGTTTTACTAAGATATTTTTTGTAATTGCAAGAATACATTTGTTTAGATATTGATAAATAACAGAGGAGACAATGTACATTTTGCTGCTATCTTCTGTCAAATACCTCAACCCTTCCTACGGAGACAGACTGCCAGAACGGTAGACAAATTTTGAACCTTTACAAGACACTTTGACCATATGTCTTGATCAATTTATATGCAGAACCTTTTCTTCAGCGAACGTTTTTGCATCATTAGCCCATATTGCTGAACTGAATCTAATACCACACAAGTGAATATAGGAACTATTCACTTTTAATTTGAATGGTAATAAAAATGAAATTAAAATAAGAGTATTTTTACAGCAGCTTGAAGATTTTATATGTAGCTGGCAAATCATGAAAAGATGCATATTTACAGGATTTTTTAAAAAAATTACAAGAATTACAGATAAAAATCACACAGTATCTTGAAAGCTGATGTGAAAAAGAAGAAGAGGAACTAAAAAAAAAGGAAAACTAAAGGCTGTTGGAAGTCAGAAACAAGGCACAACCTCTCCTCCTTTTCTGCTTAATATAGTATCTTGATACTTAAAGTCAGTACCTTACAGTATCTTAAAAGTTATGTAAATAGAAAACTGTGCCAAGAACAACTGTGGAAAATTGTGCTATCCTAACATAAAAACTGGGTTTGTTTTCAGGACTATTAAATCTTCATGCAATGCATAAGACAGATGTATGTTTTGTATATTCAAAAGAAAATTAAAAAACATCTTCAAAGTAAAGGGGCTAATTTCTATTTGTTTTGAAATATGTGGCTAAATATGGTGTGCATTAAAATACTGCAGAGGTATTGTTCATTACAGAGTTGCTAATTTCAAAGACGGTAAGCATTTTGTTTACCTAAAAATATGAAATACTTTAGAGTGCTTTTGTTACTAGTTTAAAAGGTTAGAATGTGGGTAAAATATGCTAGTTAGGGACTTAACTTAAAATTGATGAATTATTTCCTCTAAGTAGGCCCAATTACATGAACTTTCAAAGAAAATAATTATTTCATTCCACATATCGATGTCAAAATAAATTAGTAACCCTCAAGCACAACATGGAACAGGGATACAACATAAAAGATTAAGTAACGCTGTTGATGGCAAAAGGTTTAACCTGCTTCTCACTAATATGGGAGATAAATGAATATTTTTATATAAACGTAACTATTCACAGCTTTCCTTGTCAAATTCAAATGACAATCATAAAAGTAAAACTTTGAGCAAGCATGTGGCTAAGGACCTTAGGCAAATGATATCTCAAACATTACTTATCTTTTATGTAAAAAATGCGACTTGGCCTTGTTTTATCACATCTACTCCACTGAAAAGCTTACTCTCTCAGATCCCTTTTGGGGGATACCAACTCAGGCTACAAAACTGCATTAAAATGATGATTTAAAGAATGATCTATTCAAAGAATAGTGAATTGCCTAATTTTCTCTTACTTTCAACTTCTTTGTTTGCCCTTTTTAATTTTTTCAGTGCTTTCTATTATCACCATGGTAGCACTGTAGCAAGTGTTGATCTGTTAATATTGCCAACTTTTGACTGGATTCAAAAAACTTCCTACCAGTTTTATACGAAAATCACAAGCCGTGGAGATGGCTAAGACTGTAAAAATCTTCTTATCGAAGTAGCTGTCCTTCCAGAGAAGGACCATGTCTTTGACCTACTACACAACTTTCACCAATCATGAAGGAGTCTCACATCCACACTGCTTACAAGAGCTAAGCAATGACAGCTGTAAATGACAAATGTAAAAGACAAAAACTACATTGGACTCTGGCAAACAGAAATGAAGGGGGTTTAATTCACCTTGCTGGGAGGTTTTAAAATACATATTATGACTTTCGCTAAGCCTTCCTAACCTTTGTTGAGTATGTGTGTGTAAACAGTCTCAGGATTTCCATCACTGCAGAAGGAAAGAAGGCCTTTTAACCTACAAGTTATCATTAACAGATGCTAAGTTGCAGTTACTGCACAGAATCAGCAACTCACTTTACTGGGTGGGGTTTTATGTTTAAATCCTCAGTAGCATTTCAGAGAAAGGTATCTTGTGGGAGAAAAAAATTCCCTTAAATACCTTAAAATAATGGTTACATTTAAAAGAAAAAAAAAATCTAAAAACTGATTTCTAGAGTTACTACCGGCACAAACTGTACTATAATTAATGATACATTTGATTACGACAGCATACCTCTCCTGTGGACTCTCCTACTCTGGAATATTCTTTAGGAACCAAGCTCTCACTATAAATATAAAAATATCAGCTGAAATATCAAACTTGATTTCAAAGATTATGTACTAAAGGCTAAACAGTTATAATATTAATTAGTGGACTAAAAGTTAAATCAATACAGCATAGTATAGATCAAAGATGACTTGTGCCCTAATGTTCTCACAGCAGACTGTACAAATCTCTTATGTTTGGGGTTTTTTTCTACACCATTAGACACACCTTATACTTATCTCATCCCCACAGTATGAGAATGTTTATGACAGAGTGACTGACCTCATACAACTTTCCATAAGTAAAAAAGAAGAAGTCAGAAAAGAAAGGTAAAATTTTTAATTGCAAATGGAAAGAGGGAGGTAGATGAAACAAGTAAGAAAAATAATGTTTAAAAAAAAGAGAAGAAAAAAATATTTTCTGTAAAAGGCAAAGGCAAAACCACAAAATCATCACTGGAAAAGTGCAATTTATTCAGCTAAAGGACTTTGTTGTACATTCCTTGCTGTCTTCTCATGCCAAAGAGCTTAACCATTGAAGGTGTCCCTTTTCTCTTTCTGTACTACAGCTAGAAGGAATGCTGTGTCATTGCTGACAAGCTGCTATTCTCAGAAGTGTTCAACTGAAAGTCCTACATAAACTGATTTTCTGTCTCCCTTTAATATGGCATGACCTTAACCACTTTTAGTTTCAGCACCTGAAGTTGCCCAGCCCTACAATTCTTTGCGCCTTGAATGGTTAAGCTCCTTGGCAACTGGCATTATCTGAAACTGTGCAGAACTATTAGATAATGATACCAAACACAAGGAAGTAGGATCTTTGCTTTACAATACAGGAAAAGACTAGTCTGCTTCAGGACAGCATCACCCAGACGAGCCACACTGGCAGATTTACTAGGGCACGCACATCAGAGAGGGGGTAAAGAACTGTGAAACGCTTTTTTAGATTTTTTTAAGCAGCAGTAAAACCAGCAAAAGGTCTAACACCTTAAAAATCATCAAAATTAACACAAGTCCTCACAGGAATGATTCTTGCAACAGAAGAAATAATAGAAAGACTTCCTTTTGTGTTCAAAAGCCTAGAATATTTATCATTGGAAAAACAATTAATTTACAAATGTAACTGTGACATTGAACCAATGTTATTATAATTAATCATGTAACCTTTAGTGGGGAACCATTCTCATTTTGAACATTTCAGTTTCATTCTATAAGACTGGAAGCACTGTTGAGTGGTTTAACTGAGTGGTTTCAGTGGAAAAAAGAAATCCTACGGGTACTGTGAATAGAATTAGGGTCCAAGAGAGCAAGTATTTCATGAAAGCCTGAAATATTGTCTGTGATCAGATCTCTTCAACTAGTTCACTTAAGGTACTAAATGCTCGATCCAAACACTGGCAGGTCAGTCAGAAGAGAAAAGCAATCTTTTTTTAATGGTCCTTTGGGAAGACAGGGTTTGCAGTGACTTTGGTATTTTCTGGTATATTGTCTCCATTCCAAGAAAAATAGTATTAAATACTTAAAGGATCTATAGAAGATGAAGTAATTGTGAATTATAATCTAGTGCATGGCAGTCTCAGAAAGGAACTCATCAAAGTCCTTTAAATCCCAACTCAGAAGTTCTGAGTCAGCAGAGTGTGCTAGTTTTTACCAAATCACAGTGAAATCCAGATCACAAAAAGAGGCCATTAGGTCAGATATAAGCAGTGTGAAAGAGGAAAGCAGCTAGGAGCATCAGTCCTGCTAAGTGATATAAGAAATGTAAAGTCCCCATCAGGATTTTTATTTACATCAACAGAAATTTGCAATTGAGTCTATGAAAACTACAAACAAGGCAAAAGGAAAAGGAGAGTGATGACTATTCCTGAATAGTGTTTTCTATCAGGGGTTTTCAAAATATTTCATCACCCTTTAATCCAAAGTAAACTACTACAATGACAGTAAGGAAATAGCATCAAATGCTAGAAGGACTTGGGGCAGCATACTTAGAGACAGAAATGCCACTTATACGCTGAGAAAACTAACACCAGTGAGGCAACATTATACTAAAACCCAGAAATATCCATTGCTCCATTATCTGACATTTCATTAGCATGCACATGGCAGCACTGCAACACTTCTACAGATCATCTTCCTGGCAAACCACTAGTCTCTTCAGTGCCAAGATTTTAGGCAGATGATCTTAGAGATAAAAATACATGACCTTAAAGTGAAATATATTCTGAAGAGAAACTCCAGATGTTCAGTCTGAGATGTACAGTCATTCCATTTTCTAGACAGACCAAATAAAAAGAGAAGGCAGCTATAGAGATGTGTACTTGCTATTACAAAATATCTGCTGGCATCTGAAAATAAACTAGCAGAAAATCAAAATAACTGAGACTTCAGGCAAACAACCCTTTGAAAAGAACAATGATGCAATAAATAAAAACAACACATTTCCAGGCTATTGATGTACTCCAAATGTAAGAAAACGACTGAAAGCAGAGGCTGAACTAATGGGGCAAAGATTAAAAGAACGCCAAGGAAAACCTGCCTAAATATTCTGAAAGATATGGGTAACTATCTGTTTAAACCCAGAGGAAATCAATGACTGCTGATTTAGACAGATGATTAAAGTAATTTAAGAGATGCACATTCTGCTCCTTTTTCATATTTCAACATCATAACTGTGACCTTCGGGTCCAAATTATTAGGAAAATATTCTTAGCTTTAGGAGAGAATTTGAGCAACTGAAGACCCTACTATTGATGTGATACCCAGGAACACAGATTTGACACATTTAATTCAAGTCCAATGACAAACAGTAATACTAAGAGGACAGGACTGGTCTTTTTCATGATGCTCTTCTTGTTTTACAGCCTGCTGTGATCCTTGTGAAACTTTTTTCTAAAGCTTCGTTCTAGAAACAAGGAAGTAAAAATTAATTTCCCCAAAACAGAATTATTATTGGTGGACATGTAATATTTGGTTTGTTGAGTGTAAAAATGGAACTTGAATTAGGAGAAAAGACAGTCTGAATTTGTATTCTCCCATCTCAGCTCCTCATTTCTTTGTATATTGCAAGGTATTTATTGTCCTGTCTTTCTACATGCAGGAACCTACTATCTTTCACATCACCCTCACATCTGAATAAATTACAATGATATGAGATGTTGCAAAAATAAATGCTTTTCAACATTTTAAACAGTTAAATCTCTTTAATGGCAACAGAAACAGAATGTCTGCTTTCTGAAAATATTGTTCAAATACTGAAAGGAGTACATTTGGACAAGATCTCTCTAAACAATGTACTTTTCTTGTTTAATCAGTGCTTTCTATTTACAAATAAATTAAATCTATAAAAATATTTGAAAGTCAATGTCATAAATTCAGTTCTATTTATACACTACTTAATGGGTTTTTAAATTTCTATTATTTTTCATCAAGTAAACATCACTTGTATTAATCTAATTGAAATTGGTGAGTTAATATGTAATTTTTTCATTCAAGTGCCTCAGATAAATTATTTGATTTCTGACCTTCAGGGACACATTAAAAAAAAAAAAAAGAAAATAATTACTTGGTCAGTCAGACAAGGACAAAAGGAATAGCAGTCCCAATCCACAAACCACAACGAGAAAAAAAAAAAAGAGGAAAAGAACTCTGGGGAGAAAGCCTTGTTCTGTAACAGTCACCATTTTCAATATGTATATCATTGCAAAGCAGTATATTCATACTCATTGATCAAGATGCATTTTAGCTTTGCTTCTGCTCACCATCTAACAGTTACTGTATTTTAAGTTTCTGGTCCTTTAAGACCATCTCAGTTTGATAGAAGCCTACATGGTATTGACCGAAGAATATTCTGTTTCCCTCAAGAAGAGATGCATGTAATTTAATCAAACTTTCTGTAATAAACACCAGTAATACAAAATAGCAGCAAAATAGCAAAAATAGCAGGAAGAATTAGTGTACCATTTAGGGAACCAGCCTTCTCACCTTTTTTTGGAGTGAGCATCATCTGGCAACTGAAATAACAAACTTGACAATGTAAATCTTCTAATACTGAGAAGCTGCTGACAGAGAAACAGTTAAGCTCTGTAACTTTCTCCCTGACATTCATTAGCCAAGGTTATTATCATAAAATTTACTGGATCAATCAAAGACTAATGCTAACCTAGTAAGAGGTCCATGGAATAAGACAATGAAAACACCAACTATAATCTGAGTTCTTCTTAGACAATGAGAAATGGAAGCAGAACTACTAATCTGGTTCCTTGCAGCATCCCCACGAGATCAATTCCTTCCTATTCAGAGCTGATGTGCAGCCACAAGTACAACCGGGAAAATATGAAAGTTACTGATGTCAACATGGAAGGTTTATAAAGATCTATAAAACAGACAGCGACTCTTACCAATAAAATGTAAGTCCTTTTAATGTCACCACTTGGAAAATTAGTATTGAATGGAGTTTATAAATATTCTCTTATAAATTCACACCTGCTCTAAAACCTATATGCCAAAAAAAAAAAAGGATTTCCCAATTTTCTGTGCGCCTTAGCGAGACTCTTCTCCAGCAGAAAGGACATATGAGAGTTAATTTGACATTCTGCACCTATGCACCTTCTGGAATATAACAATTCTTGGATGAAAGCAGTGTAATGTAATAATGAACAGAACTAAGATGACTTAAGATTCTAGCATGGGATTTAAGAATGAGGGTAGTCAGAAATGTTTGGGGAAGGCATCTGTTTTCTGTCAACTGAAACTTTTTGTCAAAATCAATCTTTTCCTTATTCCCTCTAATCTCCGACAAAAAGAATGCCTAAAATCCAAAATAGCATTCTGGGTCACAAACACAGACTAAAAATACAAGTGTTCTCTAATTGGCACTTACTTTAAACAATACATCAGTTCAGGGACCTGAATCATGCAAAGGAGGAGGTGACTTTGACTTTACCCCTCTTACACAAATATTCTGATATACTTCTCTCTCCTTTCTTCCTTCCTATTTTATCTTCCTAGGTTTCTCCCAATCTTCAACTTTCTCTGTCTTTTTTTCTTACCCATAAAAAAATCCTGATCAATTGCTTTCCCTCACTCATTAGAAGGGAAACTAATGTCAAAACAATGAATTTTTCTGTCAAACAGAACTCTTGCTTTCTCACTAGCCCTTAGGAAATCTAGACTCATTTCCAGCTCTGCTGTAGACATCATTATGACCTTGAGTAAATAATTTAATCTCTCTCTACTCCTTTTGCATTGCATGTGGAAAGAGGGAAAGTTCTTCTGTCTCTCTCGTATACTTCTGTTCCGAGCTTCTGGGGCCAAGAATTGGCACTTATTATACAGTTGTGAGATGTCTAATATAATAAAGCTATAATACATTCAGGGATATACAGACACAAAGGTAATGCAAATAAACGCAGACGATGCTCTGCAGTACAAAGTAGTTCTTAGTTACAGCTACTGAAGGGCTCTATCACAACAGTAACCAAACATACAGCAATCACTCTTAATACCTACACACAGGTTTTGGAATACTAAACCAAGTAATCTCAAATTAGCAGTATGATATATTATAGCATCTGATGCAAAAAGTAAACAATAAAAAGGTTGTGCAGTTCAAATCCCTCATAACTACTGAGAGATGCACACCAGCCTAAATACAATATTCCATGTACTCTTAACTATCACCATCATCAAGACTCCCCTTGTCACTAGTGTATGATACCCTTGAGGAAATTAAAACAATCTGAAATGAATACCAGGACTTGAGAAAAAGCACTGATTCACAATCAGATTGCAAGTCCTATGTACACTGACTTATAATGGTGTGAGTTGTAATGGTGGGATTTATATAAGATCATTATACACAATTTATATTTGATTGATAATAGCGTGCATTCAGAGTCAGGATCTTCACCTTTGTAACTGACTGTTTCACACTGTGCTGCAAATTGACTGGCAGAGGCATTTCCCTTTCTATTGTCTTCCCTAAGGATTAATACTACATCACACATTTTATTTCAGAGTATATATACTCCATTCAACTTGAGCATAATGTAAACTTAATCTTTCAGTAAATAATTTAAAAGGAAATATTTAATGGAAAAAAAATCCCAAAAAAACAAAAACACACACAGAAAGACAAAAAACCCCCAACTCCCCCCAGAATTACTGAGGTTTGAAGACAAGTCCATTTCAAAAATCAGTTCATAAAGCCTGATGGAACACTTGCCTACAGTTTGAAAAAAGGGTCTGTCTTCAAAGAATTACAAGGTCTTGAAAACTACCAAATGCTACTACAGATGAAGGACTGGCTGATACTAGAAAGCCCTCAAACTGTTCCTTAGTAGCACAAAACCACACTTCGGTCCAATTTATGTTTCCTCTTGAGGGGAAATATCAAATCCCAGACTAGAATTACACACCACTGTGATAGCTAAAACAGAACTCCAGAATAATGCAATCTCTGGTATTCACATTCAGGACTAAATCAGACCCAGAAAACAATCAATTTCTATATCAAACATTTTACTTCTCTTAATGCTACATGAGGTAAAACACAGCAAAGCAAACAACAGAAGAGTGCCCTTAAAATAGCAATGTATTTTTCTCCCAGAAAAACTATCATGTCTATAACTTACACATGGATTGAACTTGGCAGCATGAGCATCTGAAACAGGCTCTGGGGTTTGTAATGCCACTCTAATGCATTGCCAGAAGTTAATATTAATAAGAATTTCAGAAAAGCATAGGAAAAACTGCACCCAGTTTCCCTGAAGGACACATCACAGTACATTCAGAATCTTTTGTCAGAAAAGTATAAGGAATTTTCTTGATATCACAGCAACTGCTTTTTTTTTTTCTTCTTCATTTTAGTGAATATTTTTAGAAACAAGCAAACCTGAGAATTAGTGCAATATGAAACCACACAACATTGCAACCAGACAAATACATTTTAGTATGTTACTAGGAAAGCAGTGTTACACCTTCCTCAGGAGATTTCCTTCTATTAAGCTAAACAAAAAGCAAATCAATAATATTTGCTTTGTGTTTAGTATGTTCTTTGGAACAAAAGGAGTCATTTTTTTCATTATCAAAAATGTGCATGTAGAAGCATATTGGTTCCCATTACTACATAATCCAGAGCAAAGGCCAAGTCATACAAGGAGAATGGTAAAAAAGAAACACTTCTGACACCTCTCTGTATTCACAATTCCTGGGGTAGATGACAGGAAATCTGGAACACTGCTGAGAACTCAAGTCTGTCCTAAATTGTATCATGCTGACAAGGCTTGCCCCCCCATTGTTATCCTATGCTAAGAAGAATCCCAGTGTGATGCACTCCTGACATGCCCCCATTCACTCCTGCTTGTGATGTACTTCTGACAGACCATCTATTCTACTGGGGGGGGGGGAGGTATGCAAAATCACAGGAGCAGTATCAAGCAGGAAGGCTGATTGGAAGTCACCTACAATATGTCAGGATAATCTCTGATGTCCCAAAATAGTAAATACAATAGTGATACAGCAAACAAGATGAGCCCCTATGCCTTCCCCATCCCCATCGCTGCTGGCTGGGCAACTCCCACTCAAAGCCAATCACCCTTCCCTTGGAAACAAGGTAGCCAAATCCACTTCCCTACTGCAAACAGGTTCCAGACTCAACTGTCCTTAAACCACACCTGAACACTGGCTGTAGCTAACTGGCATAGATCCAAAGCTGTAATGCTGGTACAGCTACAGTAAGTAAGGATATGAGCTCACTAGATGATAGCATGTTATAGGGCATTACCAGCAGTCAAAGACGACTACTTGCAAGTCGCAAAATAAGTAGCTAGAAAATTTATTTAAAGGTGAAACCACTCATGCTAATCAGATGATCCTCATTTATTATTTATTAAAGAATTGTACCATATCAAGTCATTATTAATTTTTTAATCACCATCATTTATTCTTTTATAACACATATTCTTTTATATGTGATTGAAAAATGGCTTCAAAAATTTTCCAGTTAAGCTGTTTGTTTATTCTCACACTTTTAAAAATAACTTCTATTTTGGAGGACTCCAAACTCAAGGCTACAGTAAATCTCCTCAATCCCTTCACAATATACATGCACATTTTTTATTTTTTTTTAAAAATAAACATGTTCATACTTTGAAGACCCAGTCACTTGCAACCTCTGCCTACTAGAGGCAAGTCTAGGGTCATGGCTGGGAGGTGAAGAGCTCTCTTCTCCAAAGTTATAATCTAGCTTTCAGTCAGAAAATGTCTTTAAGTTAACTTTCTGTTAAACAACCATATCCTCCAAGTTTCAAAATATGAAATTAGAAGTTAAACAAAAACAAATCACTACATTATGAGCTTCCATTGTCATTGGAAAAAATAGATCTTTCTTGTGTACACTTTTGAGACCTTTTCAAGACTACATCCAACAGCTGAACAAAAAGACATTCTGTCCTTTGTGTGTTGCCTGAATCTTGAAAAGCGGTAGATTATCATCACCACAAGATGGTATACACATACATATTTTCTGGAGACATTTTGCTTTGTTTCACTTAGTGTCAAAGTGTTTGTGAAAAGAAATAAAATATTGAAAGAAATACCACCAAAGTATTATAATTTTAGAGGAAGCACCAACTGCTACCTGCCATTTTGTCAGAAAACTCAAACTCAATGATGATCATTTAACTGAACTTATTTCTTTTAAAAACATAATTACAGCTTCCAATGAATTAGAACTAGATGTGATTAAAATTAACCATTTCCCCAAAAATGAAAACTTCCACGACAGTTGCTATAATGGAAGATGTATGGCTAAAGATCCAAAGATAATGAACCAGAGGAGGAATAATGGTAAAGACAGGGAGGGGTGCATATGAAGATGTTTGTTCCAGCCTATTCTGTTCAACAAGATTTCTCTTAATTAAGTCATGTTATCAAATAATCTGCAGAAGAATATTTGCACTGAAAAACAAGCAATGGTTCAAACAGAATTTCCATCTTGAAAATTTACAGAATTCCTGTATTTTTTTACTAATTATAGTTTATTTAGGCTAAGCAGTTGTACATTCCAAATGAATCATTAAGAGCTGTTAGTACTGCTACTTAAGCAAATGGCATGATTTTAGTAAGGACTGCATGTTCTACTCAGTTTTGGCTACCTGTGGACAGCAGACCCAGGGACCTTGGGGAGCACCTCTGGTCTGGGCAAGAGTTCTTGTTGATGTTTGGGAACCTGATAGAGCATTGACTATCCGTTCTGTGTGGGAAGGAAATCCAGACACACAAAAAAGAAAGAGTGGTAGTGTGCACTGCTACCAGTTGATATCACCATGGAATTAGAATTACAGCCTCTACCTGACATCAGCCGTAATAATTTAGTAATAGAAAACTCACTATTTAATTCAGCCATGTGTGCATTTTAACATTTGTTCTTAAATCAAAATGCCAAACATTTTCCATATAATTTGTTTCTCGTACTTACCTGGCTGAGGTAAAATGGGATGAATTACAGTCAGGTGGACAGGGAAGGCTAGAAAAAGTCCTGTTAGAACTGCAGTCCTGCTGAGCTTTTGCAATTCTAGATAAATATTGCTGGCATGCTAAGTATACTGGACCTTTCAGGATTCAGTCCTATAGTAGCTGTCAGAGTGAGTTAAATCAGTTGAATAGAGATTTTGAAGGAAAACCTAGTAAACCTCTTCCTGAGGGCTGCATAATATTTTGTGATCCCTGTTATTTCATCGCCTGTAAAAAGGTACAGGCACACCAGAAGAAGGTTGTTCTGTTCATTTATCTCCTGATGCCCTCATTTGCTATTCAACAGCATATCACTACAGTTATTCATGCTATTATTCTGAATTGCACGTTTAAATTGTTCACTTTTCATTCTATGTATGAATAATCCAGATTTGACTATGTATGAAGAATTCCAGATTCAATAAGATTTATTTGTTTGTAAGCATATTTTTCCTTAACATTCTGCTTCCTGTTTCTACAGGAAATGAAAAATCAGCAGAGCATAGAACATGTATTATGTGCCTCTAAAGAGTGATAGAAAAGTATTTTTCATATGCACTAAATTGAACTTCCATTCTTTGTGCTCAGTAATCAAGAAAAGTGAAAAAAAAATAAATCTGAGTGCTTTATTAATACCTTCTACTTTGTCCCTCATAGAAATGGACAATGATATGAATTAATTCCCTCCATGGAGATGATATAGAAACAAGCAAGGAAATCTTATTTTATCTGAGAACCGAAACAAAAATAAAATTTCTAAAAATAATTCCTTTTCTCATTTTCAAACCAGCTCCTTCAGCAAATACTTTGGATGAAAGAGACTGTCAAAGAGATCATGAAAAGCACATTGAAAGCTGTACATCCATCGTAGAAAACATCCTGTCAACAGCCTTCTCATCTTTTAAATCTAGTGCCCGTTAGCTTAAGTGTCCAAAAATGGAGCTGCTCCAACAGCTAAAGAAGAAATGTCTATCCACATAGCCAGAACTAAACATACGCAGAACTCTACAGATTAAACTCCCTACCCTGAATGTAATCTAGAAATAATGAAGTGACTAGAGCCTTGGGAACAGCAAATACCATATTGCTCATGTTCAGTGCAACTTAAAAGACAGTCTTAGCAGCCACCTAAAATACACAACAGCAAATACTAGCTGTAACTCCAGGATAACAATGAACTAATCCAAAAAAACTACCTTGCAATCCCTCCTAGGGGAGCCCAAAACCCATATTTTCAGCTAAAATATCAGGTTCAAAACTACAGGTTTACTAGTACAAATTAAGATCAATAACTTTAATCTAATGAGCAATCCTGAGGTTAGTGCATCCCAGAAAAAAGGAGACACGGTTGTGTAACTGCTTATCTTTTCACACGTTAAAAAATACCCTTCTTACCTTGGCCCCAATTTGTTCCAAAGATAAGGCAAAAAGTCTCTTCTCTACCATGGTCAGAGCTCCCAGACACTCTCACTTGTTTCTACATCACTAGACTACTCCAGCTGAAAGGTGGAAGATCAGCACAGTACCCAAAGCACCATACAACCAGAGTGCTTTAACCCACTACAGCTCAGAAAATAGCTTCTGGCCATTAATCCCATTTTCTCTGCCTCAACAATGTGGTTGGTCACCCAAGAAGGGAGAGGAATAGTGTAACTGTTTTAGTTTAACTGTTTCAGTTAGAAGCTTCTAAATAGCAGCTTTCTGACTCCTGGGCTGACTTGATGTCTGTTCCATTAAGTGCTGTTACCAATTTCATTGTTAAGCACCTAATCCCCCCCCCTGTGTCTGGGTAACACAGACACCTCCAGCTTTGACCTGTTCCTGGACTCTTGGATGTTCCTAGTTTGTACACAGGACAGTGTTACATACCATAGTTTTCAAACCACTTTGGGGACTGGTCTGTATTGGCCTACTTCATGGAAGAGAATTGGAGATGTCACCACAGCTAGTGTGAATTCACAGCAAGTATATAAAGCCACCAGGGATTACAGAACAGGAAATTCCCAGAAATTACAGAAACAACATAAACTGAAATGTGTGCATCTGCTCCTGGCTTAAAAGTCTGGAAGGATGTGTAGGACAAATCTGAAGTGGACGAGATTTTTTTTTCTCAAAACTCTCCTACAGCATATCAGCAGAGAGGCACACCTCTTCCTGGCCCGTCAAGTTACACAGTCTCTCCTTTGATGTGTGTCATGCACAGCTAAGAAACTGCTTTGTAACAAGATGAGATGTCTTGAGTTCTAGTATTTTAAGCATTCAGAAAACAAACCAACCAACCAACCAGCTAAAAAAAAACACTTTCCATCTATCACCCAATGAATCCATATCCCAAATAGAATCAGTCACTGAGCAAGGAGTTCTTAAACTCGAACCTTGAAACTAGAAGACACTTCTAATGAGATGAACCAGAGTTCCCAAAACAGACATTTTTGGTACATTTAGTTGGTTGGCAGAAATGAAAGGAGGAAAATAAAAAGTCTACAGAAAAAAATCCAAATTTTTTCTTAAACTGGGGGGAAAAAATCACACCATAAAGCAAAACCAGTTAAATTACAATGCTCTAAACAAAAGTTGCTAAGTAATCTGTAGTTATATGACTAGGTTAACCATGTTCCTGCAAACATTGCTAGCTTCCTCAGGATGTTTCAAAGGACATTTATTAAATAAGACACTTTAAAGGCCCAAACTTCTTCCTACAGAATGTGTTCCAGTTAAATAATTAGCACAATTACTTTTGTGAGTCTTTAATAATCTAGTAGTAGCATTACTCCTTTTGGAGAACTGTTTTAAGCACTATGAGGAAAGAAGAAGGAAAAAAACACCAAGCAAACAAAAGAAGAAAAAAAGAAACTTCAGAATTAAATCTACATTGTTGAAATTTACCACCTATATGAAGAGAGGAATAAACCACGTGAACATTTTTTCCTAATATGTTTGTTTGTTAAGGCAGTTGATACTTAGTTTAGAAAATGGCCTCTACGTATTGTAAACATACACCTCTCAAGATGCCAATGAAATACTGCAAAAATTGAGCACTTCAAGGTCCTGGAATGCAAGATAAAGCCAGAAACACTGGCACAGGAAATTGTGACTCTGCATATCAGAAAATGGAAAGTAATGCCAGGAGTCACAACACTGACAGAAACCCATATTCACGGGTTCAAAGGAAAGCCAGAAACAGTTCCACACAGAAAGAAAAACAAAAATCCTGAAGTGAACTGGTTTTTTTTGCATCCCCAGAAGGACAAAACTAGACATAATAATGCTGAAGGTTCTTCAACATGTTGAATAACCTGTATTTATTTGGGATGTCTAAGTCATGACCTGATATGATCCATGTTTTCCCCTACAAAAAACAACTAACTCACAAAAATGTCAGTTCCTAAAAGTCATTCGGGTATTTACAGACTGATTCTTTTCTCATGAAACTCAGGAAATTATTTAAGTTGTTAAGTGCATGTACTAAGCACTTTTTCAGATGCTGGAGTATCTGAAGGACCTTCATAGGCTGCCAGATGTGCCACAGAACTTACAGGGCACTCACATTTTCTGGAGCTGCCCCTTGAGGTCGCACAGGATAGCATAAATTTCACAGACTGCATCTTCAGATAATTAACTGCAAGTGAATTTAAAGTGCCTCCAAAAATAGAGATATTGGAAAATATATTACAGTTTTACCATACTGAAACAGAAGTAAAGAGATAAGCTCGAAGAAGCACTAAGTGCTCCACTTGCTAAAAAAAAAATCAGCATTTGCAGCCCACAGATGCTTGCTTACTTTTATAGCAGAAGTATGCTACTCAGTTTTATAAAATCAAGCTAAAATACATGGTACAGCAAGTAAAAAACAAGTTAAGAAAATATTAAAATTTCAAATTTATGCAAAGGTTTCACTAAAAAATAACAACCATGATCAAATGCAAACAAAGGAGAGGAAGAAGCATGGTTTTTTCCTTTAACTTACACAAGTATAGAGTAAACCTCTCCTTCTTTAGCTAACAGTTCTATTTATATATTTATACTGAGTTGAAATGGTTTAACAATTTTTCTAAGGTTTCCATACTGAATTGTGACACTTAAGAAATGTGTACAATACTTAAAAAATGAACAAACCAACCAAACAAAAACAGGGTTGTTCATGAGCATGTATCATAAAGTTTGGAAATTATTCTGCAGGTCCAATAGATGCTCAAATGTTATTGCCCATTTTTAATCCTTGCCTCTTTTCATATACAAAAGAATTAAATGCAGATTTATACAGAAAAAAATAACTAATATGATTTTTGGATCTGGTTTTGTTCCTACTACCATGGGCGGAAGCTTGACCATTTATTTGGCTGAGTGAAAACAGCCTGGCCTTACTGGTCTGGACTCTACACCACAGAATCAGGTTTCTGAATACATCAAATCCAATTAGTTAGTAAAAGGACTGAATGACTTTCCAGTCATGACTTTTCAGAATTTCAGCATGACCCACTCTCACCAAATGAAAGCACCTTAAGAGAGGGCAGATGTAAGGCTACAAGTGAAATTAAACCCACATTTCTAACTGCAATTTATAATGTACAGTGACTCATATTCTCATCTTCCTGATCCCTAAAATCCATCTGTTCTTTAAATAAAATTATGTATTTGCAAGGATTCATTTAAAATGGCTTCAAAAGTTTAAAGCTGTATATAAATCTGACCAATTAACTTTTGTTGATTGAGCAATTGTTTAAATTAATGTAACTGAATTTTCCTCTATACGTTATTGTAACAAATAAGGGCAAGAAATTGTCTTCCTGTTCCCAAAAACCTCAAACTTACTTTCTTCCTTCCTGCATCAGGAAAAATGTAGGATTACTAAGATTTTTTTCACCAAAAATTGAGGCAGGAAAAAGGAAGAAGGGTAACAGACAGAAAGGGATTCTGATGTCAAAACAAAAAATGGCCCAGCACTAAGGACATTCAACTGGAAAATGAACGACAAAGAGTTAAAATTCAGGTCCTCTGCCTGACATGGACAAGACATAAAATAATTGTGTTCAATCCTGTATGATTCTCCTAACCACCATAATTCCAGGGTGGATCAATTCTGCTTTTACTGTAAGTAACATCGGTGTAGTTTATTTAAGCATGTGCTTGGTATGCACTAGCCATGCCAATTATTTACTCTGCTTTATAAATATTACACCTGGAATAAACTCTCAAATATCAGTAGGTCTGCTCAAGGTACAGATATGCAGAACATTTTGCTGCTTGCAGGAGCCCACATTTGTACAAAGAACCCCCTCTGAGACTGTAATAATACAGTGTAATGGAATTTGCTACATTTAAATGATGGGAAAATAAAAAAAAGAAATAAATCAGCATTTTGGCTCGGGAGACATTTTGTCAAAAACAACTCATAGTTAGTATCAGAAAGAAACACTCTGAGGAAGCTAACCCTCAATAACCTCAATTTCAAAGATTTATGAGATTATTAAACAAATTACTCTGACTTGTTCAGAGTTGTACAGTTTATTTCATCAGCACATATTTGCAGACATTCTGAGATAGTTTACATATATATAAGGAATGCATTCAAATAATTTAGACACATATTACACAGGATGGTAAACCACATCAGCCTTTTAATTTTATGAATATAAACCAGAATCCAACAACTACCAAATACATTCATGAGGCAGAAAAGGAAAGAAAACAAATCCCTTCTCCATGCTGGAAAGCAGCTGCAAAACTGTTCTGCAAGCTATCTCGCCCTGTTGCTGACATGAGTCCTGAAAGCAGTCTTCTCCATACGGATGAGAAAAATCTCCACATTACCTAGCTGACTGCTATTTAAATTATCTACCATACTAAAGTGCTTAGAAAGAATCTGGTGTTTGTAATCTTCAACATGTGTGAAAGAAAATCAGTTCACACCATCTGTAATAAACAGAGGCATCTTTTCTAGTTCAAGTCATGTTTGTAAACTTCTAGAATAAATTACAGGGGTATGACAGCTTTAACC
>NW_020955305.1:953280-967002 GCF_003031625.1 Empidonax traillii
AAATTACAGGGGTATGACAGCTTTAACCACAGCAGCCTGAAAAACTGCAGCATCAAATCAATTATGTTTTCTCAATATTAACTGCCTGAAATTGAGATTAAACTAAATAGGTAAGATAGCACAGTAAACGTGTTCATATATCTATTTTGAGTATTTCATACAATTAGCCACTGTCTCTTATTGAGCTTTGAAACTCTTCTAAGAGTTTTATGACTACGCATTTATGAGTCAGGGTCAATACGAACATTTTACTGAATTTTGCCCTATCCTTGTTCATTGGAAGAATCATTGGGGAAAAATAATGCCCATTTAAAAACAGAAATGGTAAAGTACTCTTTCTTTTTAACAGTGAAATGCAAGCGCATTTACCTTCCGTAGCTAAGTAATGAAGATGCTATTTCCACGTGCAATAGAGCCCAGTAAGTCCTAGCTGAAGTGACTGGTAATTCAATTACAGAGGCAGCATCCCAAGCATACAAACAACCACACAGTGATTTAAGATAATGAATACAGACCTGAATATTTTTTCTCTGATATCAAATTAAACAGTAGATTAGAGCTGAAATAAAACCTTTCTTTTGCTGGAGACTGTCACCTTTATTTGAACTGCATGTAACATTTCAACCCCCAAAAAAAGCATTTTAATTTCTCTGATTCAGGTTTGGGAGTAGGTGGTGGGGGATAGTAGTAGCTAGAGCTGAATCACACCTTGTTGCAGAATCACAGTAAATATCTGTCTGGTAAAATTTTTGTTACACTTTCATAAAGGGACTAGCCATAGTTAAATGATGCATTAAGTATCTGTACATTAAATCAGATTCAGGACAGGAATGTTAACTCTCTATAGTAATTTCCTACATGAGAACTCTGGGGAAAAAGGTCAACTCCATATAAATTGCATGATTTGAGAAATTTTCATAAAATAACAACTAAAAAAAAAAAGAAACAAATAATCAAAGATTTGTGGTGGAATATTTGTTAAACAAGGGGGCACTTTACTTTCTAAGTGTTGCATTAGAAAGTAAAAAATGTTCTGTGGTGGTCCTATATACAGACAGATAAAGAAAAATAATCAGTATTTCAAAAGACATCTATACTACTCTAAGTGCACACAAATAAATACAATAGCTGTATTTTAAGCACAGTTATTGATTTTAGAAGATCCAATATGAATTTGTTCAACATGTGGTTATTTAAAAGCTGCTTCTGCTCCTTAGTGTTGATCTGGTTTACAATATACATTCACTATGTTTATCTGACGATTTTATTCACTCCTTATTGCTTATCTACATGCATGTGGATATACGTACATTATCACATATACACATAGAGAGAGTTTGATATAAACAACTGCATCTTTTACCTATTCTGGTATCTTTTCAGTGTTATTTTCAGTTTGACCTGACATTCCATGGCTTGAGTTGTTGAGATGTTGTTTCCAGAATATGGGTGTGAACCTTTGAAATAAAAAATTAGTAAGTGCTCTGAGATAATCCTCTTCAGAAAATAAACTGTAGAGTTTAACCACTGTCCTGCTTTTTATTTATCTGACATTCAAAACAAACTACTGTTCACTGTGTTAAGTACACATATGTGTACCTTTATATATAAATGTATGCATACACACATACATATCTATCCATATATGTATACATTTATGTTTACTATGGGTTATGTCCTCTTTTTAGTTTCTCAAAAATTATTCCTATCAGTACATATCAGAAAATTATTAAAATTACATTTTCCTTGAGAAAATATTTTTAACAATTCAGTCATATTTTCACAGAAGATGCCTGACAAATTATGCTATTTGAATTTTTAACATAATAATAAGTCTTTACCTGATTATTGCATTTTCAAGCTAATATGTTCCCAGTTATTATATACTTTCCTAGTAATTATCAACTGTTCAAAAAAGAATTATTTTCTGTTAAACATGCCTAACTATCAAAAATATTTTCATTATGAGAAACTTGAAAAAAGAACCGATGAAATCTGCAGTAACAGCATCCCTTCATGCAGTGGTGCTTGGTTTAGGGTGCAAAACATACACTGGATAGTAAAGGGAGTCTTATGTATGCAAGGAGTTAAGTGCATCCCCAACTGTGTGCAGTCAATCACACCCATCAAAGTCAGTGTAAATTAAAACTGTCATGAGCATAAATAGAAAAAAGTAACTACATTTTCATATATCAAATATTAATAAGATCATATAGAAACATATTAATATATTGAAGAGATTGACTGATAATACTGATTTATTTAAGAGTTTGAATGATATATTTAAGGCTTGATTGACATGCTACTTAAAAACTATTATTAAATATAACTCACTTTCAGATTTTTAAGAGTAAAATATATATTCATATTATATGCAAACCTGTATAGTAAATTATTTCAGATACATGGACAAAATTAATGCAATAATCACATAATAAAAATCTGAATAGTAAATCAGGCAAGAGAAAAGTGTCATATTTGTAGCTACCCACATTCTGGATCACGGTTGTGTGAAAATGGTCTATAAGCCAGACACAAAGATGCACAGCCCTGTCACACAATAAATACTCCAAGTTTCTTTACAAATAACACTCAGGAGTAGAAGAATGTTTAAAGTTTGCTACAGAGCTTGATTTTGAGAGGAAAAATGTTTTGAGAGCAACAGAAGCACAAGAGTTCCCACTGCAGGCTACATCCTGGTTTTATTGTACCACTATTACTGCAGAAACCCATCTGATCTTGACCATTTTAATTATAAGGAGTCACAGAACCTATTTCACATCTGCTCACTGAGCCTGAGAAATATTTTATAGTGAAAAGGAAATGAAAAGGACCAGGAATACAAATGAACTGAAACACAGGCAGCTAATAAATACCTCCTTTCCTTAAAATCAGTTCTAGTAATTTATTGTGAAATACCTTTAGGTTTGGTCCACAGTAATTTTAATCGAAATAAATATTTCTAAATTTCTTCCATCTTTAATGCTAAAGTATAATGTTTTAATTATTCTGTAAGGATTTTGCCAACAGTGTGCTGAATGCTATTCAATTTAAGAATGAGAGCTGTAGCATTATATTCCAAAATGGCTAGGGAAACCTTTGCCATAACTCTCAAGTTGCAACATGCTAGATATTCATAGGTTTTCAAAGCTGCTAGTTGAAGTTATAATGAAAGGATCTAAGGTTTATGCATGAATCAGCATCCCCTTGTCCAATGTCATGGTGCAGTGATCCCTGCAGAGCTGTAAGACTTGATTTAAAAGAGGAAAGCTCAACACTGGCTCTTGAGCCGGCAGGATTAAACATCCAAGATTGTACATATATTACATCTGTGCTGAAACTACTATATGAAAAACTTGTTTCACTTATGGTGGTTTTATAGTACTCCATAGGAAACATCTCTTTAGGCAATTCCCAATATCCTTTCAGTGCTAAAATATGTGAGTACACAATATAAGTACCCCTGTAGTTGTTGGGTAGGTGGATTTAAAACGAAAGATTTCATCTTCACCACTTTCCTCCTTTCTCGATTTGACAGAATTAAGAAGTTTTTAAAAATCTGATGTCACTGACAGTCAGCACTTCTCCAATTAGACTAGACTCAATCACACTGTGATGAAGGACAAAGCCCAGTGGTTTGGACACCTTCCAGTACTGCCCTATGAATTACCTCCAGTGCTGTACCTTTGCTCCACTTGCTAAAACCAAAGAGGTTCTGTTAGAGTGAATCCCTTTGCTAACATTTGCCTTTATCCCCTAGACTGTAATCCCCTGAATTACCAAGAATTGTCAACCAGGGCTAAGCCTAGCCCATTTCTCTTGAAGGGAGAAACAGCAGTCATGGCAGTGAACATTGCTCTTGTGTCAATAGTCTGAAAAACACCTGTACCACCTCTCAATCAAAACCATTAAGCCTCCTAGTGACACTGACATGTGCAGTGTCAAACTGCAATTAGATTCCAACAGCTATTCCCGATGACCTGCCGACACAGCTCTGTAAGAGTTGCAACAGTCCAACAAACTAAAGCAACTTTGTTGTGGCTATTTTTCAAACACATATAATTTATATATGTTTCTTTTCCGGGTTAAGTGAAACCTTGGTCAAAATTGGTAGTTTTTGTCCAAATTGATGTTATGTGACGTGTCCTGACATGACGTCATGGTGCAGATATGAAACTCCCACTAAAAATCTGTTCTGGAAAGAGGTACAGCCAACTGTCACCCACATCAGGGTCTGGTATTGACATGTGTCTCCACCCGCTCTACACCCCTTGGGTTGCAACCACCACGGAGCCTTATGGTGGCAGGACACAGAGATCAAGCCAGGCTTGCCCCTGACTGGCAAGGAGGTGTATGCCCCATCCTCTGGGGGTCCCTTAAGTCTTGACAGCATTACCTCCCAAGCTGTTGTCAGACTGTACACAGCATTTCCACACCATGGGTAAAGGGTAACAGCTCATGATGTGAGTGCCACATTTTAATGTGAGATAGTATCAAGCAGGAGATAAATCCACTCCACAGGACCAGAGCATCCATGATTCCCACACAGGGGCTAGGCTACCTACTCACTGCGTGTCCACTCCTCTGTTATACCTGTTTTCTGGTCACCTTTAAGTGACTGAGTAGTCTTACTGTTTCAAACATTCCTCAGGGGTACATGACCATCATCTCCTTTTTTAAGTTTAGGAACCTAATTTAAAAGTAGTCCCAGCAATACAAGTTCATCTAGAAACTGTTTGCGCCATCAACAAACCCTGAGCAAGCGCTGATAATTAGTTTGAAGAGTCCTTTATATAGTTTTAAGGTGGGCTTTTGGTTTGTTTGTTTGTTTGTTTGTTTTTAAAGAAGATGAAGTTGTATGCTGTTTCTATGAGGCTACAATGGGTGGGAGAGAGAAAGATCAAGCCCCAGCAAGGTAAGACGGTGGTGCCCCAGGCACTGCAGGTGCCAGGTTGGGACCGGTGGCTGCCCCATCTGGGGTACAGAGCTGCATCCCACCTCTCCCACACCATCAGCCTGAGCTTCTGCAGCCTGAAATAGGGCTGGCTCAGGGGCTTAAATCAAGAGCCAAAATAATTCGGTGGTCGATTTGGGGCAGAGAAAGGTCATCACTTCTATAATGGTATAAGCCTGCCACTACATTTTTGGGAAGGGAAATCACCTTGCTGGAGTGAAATACCTGGGTAAATACTGAAGCTTTTTCAGCTTTGTATTATCCTACATTTCTGTGACCTTCCTTTACACCTCCATTGTTTGATAGTGCTGGTATTGGACATAGATTCTTTGCATACTAAAAAACAAACAAACAAACAAACAAACAAAACCCAACCAAACAAACCAAACCTCTCCCCCCAAAAAACCCTAACAAAACCAACCTGTAGAATGTTTAGAATTTCAAATGAGAATAAGCATAAAGGGAACAAAAAAAAGATAGATCCTTCTTAACCATTTGTGAATGCAGTGCTCTGCAATCAGCTCGTAATTATACTTGTACAGGAAATATTTATCTTCAGAACTCCTTGTTCTCCAATCCTCCTGGGAAGGTAAATGAGGAGATACCTTACATATTTTTAGCATATGCTTCACTAGTCAATTAAATCCAATGCACAAAATGATTAAACCATCAGTGGTGACCAAGGTGACAAAAACAAGTACATGTTCACATCTTAATTTGTTGCTCTTCAAACTGCTTGAAAACTGAAGTCTTGGACAAGGTTCAGACAAAGGGAAATCCAAAACATGGATAGCATCTCCCTTCTGCTGGAAGTCTCAAAGTCCACCACTGCAATCTACAGCCTATACATATCATCTGAGTATTGTAAAAAGTTCTCCATAGAAAACACGAACAAAGCTAATGCAAACACACAAATGCTGATTAAGAAAACTTGACAGGCTCGGACAACAAAAATATGTAACCTTGACCTCCTCAAAGACCAGGTGGCAATGCCTGTCTCTAATGCTAGTAGGAAAAAAAAATAAAATCTGTGTTCTGCATAAACTATTTTCAGGATTTCATTGTCTTAACAGAATTGAGAAACACAGAAAAACCCATGACAATTTTTCAGAATTCCATCTAGATTGCTACACTTCCTTCATGAACAGTCCCAGTGGCATATCTGCAAATACAGACCACATGGAGTTCTCGTTGACATAAGCCACCATTACCTAAGAAAGCAAGAACTGTCCAAGCAGTTTGCGAAGATTAACAACGTAGCATTACTGTGGCAGATTATATGAGCTGACCTTTTCTGCCTTCAGCTATGTATGCTATACTCTCCTATCCTCACATATCCCAACGAAAGCTCCTCGCGTTGAGCTCTTGCACCACCTATCCCAGCGTCTGTGCTGAGCCGTCCCTCTTCAGCACCACCGCACCTACCATAACGTAGCTGAATCGTGGAAGGGGGGGAGGAGGGAAGGGGGGGGAAATGGTCGCCAATGTAAGAAAATTGGCCCCGCTGACAGCCCCCCGATTCAGGGCCCCTTACGCCTATTTTCCCAGGAGGCACGGGAAAGCGCCTGGGGGGAGCGCGGCGTGGGCGGCCGGGCAGCCGCGGCTGGGCGTGAGCGACCGGCACGGCACCGACCGGGCTCCCCTCGTCGCTGCGCTCGCCGCTGTGGCGACCCAGGTTTCGCTCGAAACTGACACAGGTGGCAGAGGGCAGCGGGGGAATGCCGGGCGCCCCTCCTCGCCCTGGGAACGCCGGCCTTAGCTCGCCGCTCTCACCGCCGGCACGGGCAGCGCCCGCAGCCCCTCGCTGCGGCTGTCCCCCACCGCACGCCTGGCCCCGCACCGCCCCTCGCCCGGCCAGCCCCGCCGCGCCACGGGGTCACACGGCACCCGCAGGGCTGCGGGCGGGGCAGCCGTCGAGCGACGGGAGGCAGCGGCGAACATCGCTGCGGGACCCGCCGCCCCGCCCGAGGGCTCTTGTCTTCGCGCCACCATGCCCGCGGTGCCCCGCCCCGCCGTCCCCATCGCCTGCCGAGCAACGCGTGTGCACCGCGCCCGCGGCACGCGTGCGGCAGGGCCCGGCCTCGCCGGGGGCGGAGCCGGGGCACGGCCCCGCCGGCAGAGCGGCGGGGGCGGCGGGCTCTCGGCGAGGCCGAGCGGGCGGACAGCAGGGTCTCCCACGAGCGTACCAGGCGGGGGTGAGCGGGCGGAGAGATGGAGCCCGCAACACCACGCGGTGTAAAATGGCTGATCGTCCCTCAGCCGCCCGCGCCGCACCCCCTCGGCTGCTGTCGGGAGGGGGCAGCGGCCCTGCCCGCGCCGGTAACGGGGCGGCGGGGGAGCGCTGCGGGCGGCCCCGGGGCCGCGCAGCCTTATGTAACGTGCGGGGAGAGGCGCCGGGAACCATTTTACGCCTCCCGGAGGGCTGTGGGGGCGCACAGAGAGCCCGCGCTCCCTTCCCACGGGGCCGGGCGCTCCCACACCTGCCCGGCGGCGGTGCAACTCCCGCCCGGCATCGCACGCCCCCCGGCACCGCACGGCAGCGCGCACACACACACACACACACACACCCCGCACACCGCCCGCATCCCGCACACATACACACCCACCCCCGCCGCGCCGCCCGCAGCCGCCCCGCCCCCGCCGCCACGGCAGGCTGGCGGCGCCCGCTACTCACAGGCATTGGTGACGGCGAAGCTGTTGGCCACCTCCAGGTTGTCGATGTGGGGAGTCAGCCTGAACTCCGAGGTGGAAAACTGAACCATCCCTACCCGAAACGCGCTGTACTCCTGATCGGCGCCCCTCGGGAACAGCCCCCCTGCAGGGAAACACACACGCGTCAGGCGGGCGGGGGCCCCGTCTGTGCCCGGCGCGGGTCTGGGCAGGGCTGAGCGCCGGTGGGCGCCGCTGCCGGAGCGGCCCCGGCGGCGAGTCCGTCCCGTGCCTGGGGGCGCGGGGACCGGGCGATGCGGCCGGGGGAAGGCGAGGGGACCTCGCTGGCGCCCGGCGGGCACCGCGGTGGGACTCGGTACGCGGCGACATGACAGGAATGCCCGAGTGACAGCGGCGGGGATGACGGATCGCATGCGGGCACCTACCGATCTGTATGCTGTTAGAATTGACCCCCCAGATCAGTCCCCACAACACAGGAGCCAGGAAGACAGAAATATGCATAATCTTTTGCATTTCCAGGAAAAGTAGAGCATCCACAAAGCCACGGAAACAGCCCTTTCTTCTTCCTCCTCCTTCTCCCCCGCGGAGCGCGCGCTCGTCAGCAAATTAGATCCCGTGCGCTCCGGGCGAGCGGCCGGAGGGAGCAAGCCAGCCGCGGGAGGGGAAGGGACGAAAAGAGCCCCGCGGCAGACGCAGGAGAAGCCGCTTGTACGAGCTGCCACCGCCGCCGCTCCGGTGCAGCAGCCGGCCCCGGCGCTAGGCGGGATGGAGGGGATGGAGGTGCCGGCAGTGCCCGCTGCGCTCTCGCCGCCCGGCCCGGCCCGGCGCTGCCCTGGCACGCGCTCGCCCGCGCTCCCTCGCACTCAACGGGCGGGCGGCGCACCGGGCGAGGCGGCGGCGGCGGCGGCGGCGCCTGCGCGGTACCGAGCCTGGCGGGAGCGCGCCCGCCGCGCCCCCCACGCCGCCGAGCCCCGCCCCCTGCGCGCGGCCGCGGCGCGCGGCCGCCAACCTTCAGCACCGCGGACAGAGCTAGGATCGTCCGGATGGATCGGGGGCTGCTTCACAGCCTTCCCCACCATGTACTCTCCTTCCAAATACACCTGAAAAGCATTTCTCTCTCTCTCTCTCTCTCTCTCTCTCTCACTCTCTCTATATATATTTACATATATAGCCACTGAACCCAAACCAAGGTAGTGCAGGAAGGGTTAAAGCTATAGAGATATTTCATTTTCATGCATAACAGGGATTTGTGGTTGCTTTTCTGGTTTTCTTTTTTTCCCCTTTCCAAGATGGGTTCCAGCTGTATTAGCTAGACATGCTGTTTACTGAAAGCTAAATTTAACGTTTCTCAGTTTGGCACGAAGTCTGTCGCTGTGCAGCACACACACACACACACACACACATCTTATAGAAGAATAGGCAGTGTAGCATTACTGTGACCATGACAGTGAATTTGCTATTAAATTATCATCTGCCAGCATATTTTTAATTAATTTATTTTTTGTTAACAAAGATGGGAAATATCCAAGTAGGAAAGGATACTGATCTTGCATTGCATTTCCTTTTTATTATTATTATTATTATCTTTTTTCTTAATTATTAAATTTTTCATAATTCTCCTTTCCAGGAGAAGGGTCTCAAAACTTCAGATTTTCAGATGATGATATGAGTACATATCCTGAACACATAGGAAGTCGGCATTTTGAGGCCCGCTACCCACCACTAACTGATGATGAGTTTTATTTCCTTTGAGTCATTTCACCAGGAAATTCTGTACTAGCTTCTGTCTGTACTTGTGTAATCAATCTCCCTCTCTCCCACAATATGAGATGAGCCTGAAAAACAGAGAGAGCTTTAGCATCATGAACATATAGCCCCTATAGCCTTATCTGGGTGGATACCACCCTTCCTTGTTCTCTCCCCCAGCCTGGTCCCTCCCAAGAGACAGGTTTGGTGCTCCATGGTAAAACCTACTACTCAATTATGTGAAAGGAGCAAACAGTGTCACTGTGTCAACCAACAGATTAAACTATCAGAGAAAAGCTTGCATTCAGGAAGTCCTCACTGTGCCTTGGAAAATGAGATATAGAGGAATTTACTTTTAATAAATACTTTAGAGTAATACTGCCAATCTTTAACAGGAGTGCAGATAAATCATACTTTTTTTTTTTTTTTTTTTTGCCAAGGTCTACAGAAACCTCTTATGTATAACAAATGAGGGTAAAATGAAGCAAATATCTGAGTTGCAAGATTTTATTTTGTTATAATAAACAAAAAAAAATCATATTTGCTAATATACATTACAGCTGCATAATAAACTAAAATATAAAAAGGGGTTAGGATAAAACAATATATAAAGATGAAATCTAGAAGGATTTTTAAGTAATCATATTTACAGTTATGGAAAGCATTTAAATCTCTAAACTGTTGGGGGGGGGGTATGGTTTTTTTCTTTTGGTTCTTTTTTTTGGTTTGGATTTTTTGTGTGTGTGTGTGTCATAGAGAACACTGCCATTCCACATGTGCATCAAGACCTTTGACAGATACAGTAAGAATAATTCTTGATGATGCATGTTTTACCTGTTTTTATTGTTTATACTAAAGCACAGGTAAACATAACACTAAGTTTGGATCTCACTGTAGTGGGCGCTACAGAATAAGCAACCTTTCCTGAGTCAGTTTATACATGAAGGTCCTGAGCCCAGTTCTGTCATGATAGTGCCCTTGCTACACCTTTCAAGTTAAAGACCTGCAGAACATAGCATAGCACGTAGGTACAATAAAAATGATCCAAGTAAGAAGTTAATTACCAGTTACAGCTGAGGGTTCTGTAACTATTTGTGGTGAGTTAATAACTGCCGCCCTGGCAATCCAAACTGATATTGCCCTGGCTGTTGATTTTCTAATGCTTATTTTTCCATTTCAGAATTGTGAGCCTGAATATGTATACATAATGTACAATGTGTACATGTGTGTATATATATGCGTGTAGTATTCCAAATTTGTATCATCATATCAGAACATGTAGAAAAAAATGTCCAACTATATGACCACATTCTACTGTTGGTGTGCCAGAGAAAAAGAAATTTACTCAATTTCATACGAGTAAGTACAAAACAATAGCATGGGCTAGTCAATCAGCAAGAAAGCAGTTTAATCAGGATTTAATAATAGTAAAATATGCTAACAATAAAAGAAGCCCTTATTCAACTTTCCATTTTTTTTATAACAATCCTAAACTAATTGAAAAGATGCAAACAGGCAAAGGAGAAAAAAGAAATTTGTAGGTGATAGTAATTTATGACCATGTACTAAGAATAGACATACTCATTAACACTGTGCATGAGAAAATCAGATTACATTACTGGGAATCATATTCAATACTTATTGCACAAGGGAAAAGAATCTAGCAAGAGGTAAGTAAGGATTGTAATTTAAACAGAAGATTATATTCTTATATGCATTCTTTTAAATCCATGATAGAAGCTCATATAAAAATGCATTAGTTTGGAATCTGAACAAAGCATCAACAGGGGGACTGTTAATAATAAGCATCAATCTCTTGTTGAAAGGAACATAGCAGTATAATAATAATGAAAACAATGGCAGGTGACAGAAGGCCAGATATCAAATAATAGGATGTCAGAGCCCTGAAAAGCCTAAGTGCTTAATCATGATTCCATAGAACTCCAGGAGAGGTTTGCTATTTTTTTCAAAGAATTCAGGGTTCGATCATGGCTATACTTGATTAAACAGGTTCCAATGGATAATATTCTGAATGTAAGGTAGAGTGAGAATGCTAAGAAGTGGATGAGGAATCTAATAAGGTTGATATACACGTTAGAAGTAAAATATGAATTTGTCAGGAATACATTTCCTCTGCACTTCATCCTGGCACAATCCTGGTTGAGACAGTGACATTCTCTCACTCAGCCAGTTCAACTAAATGTTCATATGTTTGAGCAGGTGCATATGAGACATGGAAAGAAATTACTGAAGAACTGGACATTTTTGCCTTATGCTCAGAAACATTTTAGCGATCATTACATATACGTGTCAAAAAGATAGTTCAGTGGCTTGATAACATGGAGTACATGCTTCAGAAAAGTAAATTTGATAATATAAACCATTTGAGGAGATGGATGGAGTAAAAATCTCAGTTGTTAAATGCTGATATTTATTACATTCAGATTAGAACTAAAGTTTATCTTTTGTTCTGCTCTTTTAGGAATGTGTCATTGACCATACAGTCACGTGTTGAGCAGTGTAAATAATTTCTGAACTCTGAAAAATGCTCAGTTAAAATCAGACTCTTTTCTAAAAATCCTTGTTCAAAAATGTTAGATTATGAGAAGGCCCTTGGCTCAACTGAATGGTTATAGTGAGCCCTTCAGGACTTTTATGCTATCAGTATTTGGGGTTTATATTCAGAATTATTTTCATTTTTTTCATTATAAAAAAATCATAAAATGCATAGATTTTGTAGAATGCAAAAATGCTGTACCAGTGAATGAATCCTCTGATTTCATGGCCAATCAATAAATACTACCTTCAAAACATTGTTGTCTTTGGATTTTTGAAATCTATAGATTTTTTGCAAATACTAGTGGGTGTAAGAAAAGACGAAACACAAATGAAAGTTCCAAGTTCCAAGTCTTTCTCAAAGCGTATAGTCCCATATGTTCATTCTGGATATCAAGAGTCTTTTTAAAAATAAAAAGTACGTCCTGATCTTCCATCTCATTCTGCTTCCTCTTCTGATAAGCAAACATGTACTGTTCCCATTAACGGTACATATACCCAGGGAGGACACTCTCTGAGGAATAGAGGCAGCTTATGCTGCCTTCTATTATGTGATTCTGATGATGAAAAAAGCAACATCACTACCCTGTGGTACAACTAATATAAATTAATTAGTAATAATCGTACAGCTTTCATTTCTCTTTGCTGTGTAGCTGTAGCTGTGACAGTGCAGTTTGTTACTATCTTAACTAACCATTGTGAGGAATTTATGGCAATTTGGGATTGACTATATTTATCTGAGCTACTTGCATTCTTGTTTTTTGCAAGAAGTGTTGTATCTATTTTGACAATAAAATCACTAAAGTATATGCTAAATTAACCATTGTATGGAAAATCTGCTATAGATTACTTCAGGTTTTTTTCTGCTGAGATTATAGCAAATTGTATTATTAAACCTCTGGAAAAAGATAAAAGAAACATTTTCAGGTTAGACTATGCATGCTGAACCCATGATTCTCATCTGGCAATATCTTCTTTTTTCTTCCAATGATATAAAAACTTCTATTGCTTTGTCGCTTTGTCTCAGACCTGAGGGATACATTTCTTATCCCTGTCCTTATTTTCCCTGCCTACCTGCTATGTCTCATCTTCTTTGCTGTCTCCTTCCTTGCCTGATTTCCATCTGGTTTTCCAATGCATTGCCATCAAAATGTCTTTTTCTCTATGGTTATTCCTCCTGTGGAGCACAGCTAATTCAAATGTGTTGGGTTTTTGATTTAGACTATAATAGTCAGCCTTGTTCCTCTCTCTTTTCATCTGCCACCTCTCCCATCTGTTCTACAAGTAATGCCAGCCTTGACTCCAGCGTTGTTTTTTATTCTCATCTTATTCCTTTTTTCCATGTCAGCATCTATGTTTGAAATATCAACCTTAAAACCATTTTTCAGGTCATTTCTTAATCATTGAAATTCCTCTTTAGCCTTGCACCTTTTCTGTCACCTGCGAGAAATGTATTGCTCATTATTCAGAATGAAAAGCCCTTTGGAGATGATGAAGACATCGGTTTTTATATACTGGTGGACTGTTCTCTGCTGAGGTATGGTACTTGTCAAATCGCCAGTACTTGTCAAATCACCTCACTTCCCTGCATTCGTAAACAACACACTGAAATGTTAAAAGGCAAATACAAGCTGACAAGAATGTTAACAGTCTGTTCTCTACTGACATATCTGGGGTACACTTTCAGTGTACTCACGCTCTGATTTCTATTCACTTGTGACTTGAAACTTTTTTCTGTACAACAGAAGGAATTTCCTGAAAACTAGGTGTTTTTTCCCTCAGGAATCATCACCATG
>NW_020955305.1:967262-1059220 GCF_003031625.1 Empidonax traillii
AAGGCAAATACAAGCTGACAAGAATGTTAACAGTCTGTTCTCTACTGACATATCTGGGGTACACTTTCAGTGTACTCACGCTCTGATTTCTATTCACTTGTGACTTGAAACTTTTTTCTGTACAACAGAAGGAATTTCCTGAAAACTAGGTGTTTTTTCCCTCAGGAATCATCACCATGTGGTGATCTCGTATCTTTGGAATCCCAGGCAATGGCACTGATAAAGCAGCTCTGGATCTACAAATTGCAGACGGATTGAAACCCAAGGCTAATATGTGCCAGTGATAGTAAAACCTTGCTCACATATTCCTTATGGCTGCATTTAACTCTATGAATATTGCAGGAAGTTGTTTCTGCTGTTGTAGTGAGTGTCCAGAGGTAGCATTTTGAACAAGAACATTGGGCAAACACCAGCCCATGGGAAATGGGCTGTGTAATGGTCCTTCTCAGCATAGGGAAGGCATGTTCTTGGTTTAATGTTTCATTCATATATAAAAACTATTCATAAAATATATGCCTACTCCATTTACCTTAGAAACCTGCAGAAATCAGCGGATCTTTTTCAAATTTGAGCCTGTTGCAAATTTGATGGCCATCAGCTACTTGATTTCCTTTTGTATCCCAACATCTAAAATTAGTTCATGAACACTGGACTCCTATTGAGAATGGAAGTTCTGACAGTGATTTTGCATGCTAATCAACACTATAATTTGTTTTATGACCTCAAACAGGATTCAGGATAGTATTCACATAAGATTTGCAAAGATGCTTTCCATTACAGCAGAAATAACCACCAAACTCCTTAATCCAAGGAAGACAGCTTCTCAGAACATTCCACAGTGCAGGAGTGGATCTCTCCTTCTTGTCTGAAACAGTTTCTGTACAATCTTGCTCACATCCTATGCACAAGGTTTTGAGACCAAGAGGATTTTCTGAACAAGCAGGAAAGCTGCAATGACAATGCCAGGGCTAATCCTGCTTTTGGCCTGGAGACCAAACCATCAGAGGCCAACACAGGGGAGGGGGAGAGGGTGGTGTGTCACCTCCCTGCATCCCTTGATGCTGGGAGCCCCGTTCCAGGTTGCTTGGTGGAGCACAGGCAATTTGGCTAGCTGTCAGCATGACGAGATATATGAGAGCAACAGGCTGCTTTTCTGCTCCCTCCACAGTGAAGGAGAACAAAATTCACTGCAGTCACCAAGAGAGCAAATGAAAGCTCCATTTTTCTTCTTCTGTAGGGATGTTTCCCTTTTGAACCTTACAACAACATCAGAAGGCATACAGGCACCAGTTCCCACTTGTATCAGTGCCACTGGTCACAGTCAGCCAATTCACACTGAACTGGCAATGTAACATGATTTAATGTATCCACAGGTAACTGAGAATCAGGGCATAAATTCATTTATAAGCAAACTGTGCAAAGCTTCCTTTTTTATTATTATTTTTTTAAATTTCATTTTAAAAATAAAAAAAAAAAGCCCCACAAACCTTCTTTTAAAAAGAGACATGTTCGTGCTATGGATTTAGTTTAAAAATGGCTATGTTATTACAGTACATTTTATTTATATCACTTTTCTAGTTTTATAGTTTTGTCAAGGTTTCTGTCACTGGGAAATAGAGTTAAATTTAAGATATGGTGAGTAAGAGCTTAAACATTGATCAGTCAAATGGTGCCTGTTACATTTTTCAGGAAAAAATAATTAAAAATATATAAATAATACAAAAAATCTCCAGAAAATGTTAAAATAATGTATTTTATGACAAAAATTAGTAAGAGACATATTGTGGCAGAAATTATACTATGGAGCTCAAGCACTTAGCAACATTAAAAGTTAAAGGAACAGATAGAATTGCATGAGACAAGACAACAGTTTCTTCCTTCAGGACCTGTCCAAAAGATAGAAAGCCTTTGTTTTGCCCAATTACTCACTGCAGGCATTTTACACTATACTTTAAAAAATATCATCAAAATAGGATATAAAAGGACTGTTGTGATTTGATACATCAGCTCCCTTATCCTTATCATTAGAATCTTTGCCCAACAGAAATTTCATTTGGGTTCACCGTTTACCTCTTTGACATCAATAATTTTTATTTTAAGAAAACAATTTGTTCAAGAAACAGCTTGCTTGAGTTATCATGGAAATGTACAGAGTTCTGCTCAACAGAAGTTTATTTTTAGTTCTGAAAAACCACTTCAGTGGTTCAGTCCCAGAACTAGTTCACAGCAAAGTTATTTTTACTTTCACCTCTGCATTGGTATATCTTCCCAGAGATTAGCTGCGATAGTGTTGTGCTAATGTCAAGCTTTTACAGAAGGAAAAAGAAGCAAACCAGAAATTTAAGATATAAGTAACCAATTCTTATGAGGCACTTAATTACATACTTTGGACTAGAAATATATCTTCTTCACAGTAAATATACAGGAAATAGCATCCTTCTAACTGTATAATTGCTTTAAATTTAGGGTTTAATATCAGAGCTTATAGTAAAAAAATTCCAGCTTATATTTGTGACATTAAAGACAAACAAAATAATGCTGTTTATCTTTAATGAAACTTCATTTGTGTTGTATTGGAAAATTATCTTATATAGATTAACTGCTAGCCATTATTGGCGGTCTGTGGAGTTTCCATTTAACCTGAGACTGACCTGGTTCCTTTCTAATTGCATTGCCCTTAATGAGACGCACGCATGGAGGTGATGTGCACAGGTAGCTGGGTTCTGAGTAATTTTAAATTTCTGGTTTCCTTCCACTACAGGGCCACATACACAGAACAATGAGTGAATGCATCAAAGGCTAAAAAAGAGATGAGCTCTTGCAGTCTCTAGGGCAGTTCAAAAACTGTAGTTAAGAGCACACAACAACAACCTAACTTTGAATTTGGAAACATCACTTTCCTAAGTGTAAACTAGGTACGAAGGATAACACAGAGAGAGAGAGGATTTATGCTACAGCAGGGAATATGTGGGCCAATGACTCCCAATCTCTCCCAAATCCTGGTTGTACCCAACCCCTGAGTACCAACTGTAGATACCGTGCATATAGCATTAATGCTTCTCTGTTAAATCAAGCAGATATTCTGCTGTGATCTAATGAATTCACTTTCCATAACTAAAATTATTAAAAAGTCTTTGCTAATGGTATCTGACATAAATAAGAGCACTGAAAGGCATTTTCTGCAGGAGAACCCTCATCAATATTTGCCTGTATTCTGCTGGCTCCCTGTGGTGTTAGCAGTACTAACAAAATAGAACCTTAATTTTGGAGGTTGGTCAGCTGTAGCAAATAAATGTCAAAAGAAATGAAATGAGTTTACCCAAAACACATAAGACTACCTTTTGAAAAAGCTAGGGAAACATAGAGATCAGAAACTTCTTGCCTCAAACGTATATCTAGAATCATCGAGTTCTTACTCATGTTTTAATACCAGAATAGTAGCAATATATTCTTCAGATTTTCCTCACAGCAGGGAGAGTTCAGTCATTTGAGGCAGTTAAGGAAAATCACAGATTACAGCAGCACTCCAAGCACTACTGCTGAACAAGATCGCAGATTGCAATATTGCTTCTTTCCTTGCTTCTTGCAGCACTGCACATAAATAGTCTGTAGAATAAATGTTTCGCTTCAGAGTGGAATTTTCTCCATTCATCATCTGATTATTTTATAATTTTATTAATTATAGCTCATCTCAATTCAGTGCCTCATTAGAAGAACAGACAATTTGGTGTTATTGGCAAATGGTTGTGTGACACATATGGATAATCAATTACAGTAATATCCCATGAAATGACAGTGAAGCTAAATGGATTGAAAACACCACCCTACATGGGCTTCCTCTGCTTTCCTTTTGAATGTCAACCATGAAAGACAACTCAGCAGTAAGCAATCTGTGAGTCAGACACGTGTGGCACTCACTTTCAACTTCCTGTGTAAGAAACAGTCCCCAGGTGATTCTATCTACACTGCTGTTGGATTACATCCCATAAATGACAGACTGTAGCGCCTAACAGGAACTTCCCACCTCAAGGATTTAGCTAACAAACCCCAGAAACATATCCATATTATTCTGTATCCTTTTTATTAATTTATTTCCTAGTAATTAACAACATATTGATTAATTACTATACATACATTAGCAATCTAATAAAATATTAGATACAAAATAATCATCCTTTTTCTTTAAAAAAGAGTACATTGTTGTACATTAAATGTAATAACACTTGTTCTGAATTTGCAATTGAAGGAGCTACTCCAGTATGTGATTTATTATCCCATGGCCCACATAACTCACTCTGTGTCATGGCAGGGGATGATTTATTTTATAGGAAACTGAAAAAAATTAATGGTATGATATGGATGTACTTTGCAAATACTTGCCAAACTAAACAAAAGTAACAATAGAAGGGGAAAATACTGGTAACATTTTAAATTCTGACATGCTGTTTTCATGAAGGTTTATTCCTAAGAATGCAATTTTATTAAATATAGATATTTATGCTTATGTAAATTAAATTACAAATTAATAACTGTTTCATTTTAAATGCTACAAATTCTTCCTTTGTTACTCTGCAGACTCTTCTGTGGAATTTGGATGCAAGCAAGGAACTGTGAGGTCATTTTTAAACATCTTCTTTAGCTATGAGAAAGAAGCAAAATTAAAGGAAAGAATGTGTACATGCACGCGGGTTTGATTCTCCTCTGACAGTCGATCAGAAAAAATTACAGTGTAAAGCCTATATAAATGAGGGGGAACATCAGGCACTTGAAATCAGAGCCACACTACTTTCAGAAATGTTAAGACTGTGAGAAGCCAAATGCAGCTATCACTACTGTATGTCACTGAATTTATGATTAATAATGACTATTTAATACTATTTGTGTGCATTAAAGTAGTGCCTTAAGGCACTGTACAACATACAGAAACAGATGATTTTTTGCCCCAGCAACATCCAATCTAAACAAAAGATACTTGCAGCAACAGAAAGCCACCTTGTTGTCTTCTGTCACTTGGTGAAGAGGAACATAAAAGAATAGAGGAAATAATCTGCCAAACTTGCACTGGAGATCTTGCCTCTACTTACTGGGCACTGTGTTTAGCTACAGACCATCTCTTATCCACAGTGTTTGGACTTGGGCTGCACACAGAGCCATGTCTTCAGCCATGCCCTGTGTGCAGTCAGACAACAGCAGTTCTTGTACTGCTTGGTCAGAGAAGAAATAATTCCATCAACTAAATTCTTGCAGCATGAACTGGTGGAAAGACCATACATATTACAGGAGAGCACAATGGTCGTGTGCAGATATGACATCAGTATGGACAAGACTACCTGGTCTCTTCTATAAAGCTTTGTTTTTCTTTTCAGTTGAGAAGAGGTTCAATGTTATCCTGTCTTTTAAGACTGGAATCTCCTTTCAGACAAAATAATTTATTCCAATTGTCAAAGCTCATCAGACTCTCAGCATGAGGCTTGCATAAATGGGTTTATTCCTAGCTGTTTCATTTGCACACTCCACGAAATTTTTTTTCCTATTTAATTTCATCAAGACTTTTGTCACAGACACCAGCAAACTTTCTGCAAGAGCACTGTAATGTAAAACACAGTATCTCTTCCTTATGTTCCTGTGGATAAAAAAATAAAGCACAATATGCTGTAGTATGCTTAGAAATATTCCCATTTTAAACTGCTTTTCCTGAAATAGGAAGACTATAGAAGAATATGACAAATAAAGCAATAAAGCTATGCTTATGGGTAACAGATAATAAAGGGCTGCCAGCTTGGATATGCCCTTGCTGTTTAAAACCTCCCATGGTAAAATTCGTAACATTTAGTATTCTACAGTAGTGGTGTAAAATACTCCCATGAAATTGTAGTGTTTGGGAATATTACTATGGCATCATTGTTGTTATTTTTCTAAAGAAAGTGCCTCTCTGTTGCAAGAAAACTCATCAAGTGGTGAATGTGGTGAACACATTATTGCAAAGGCACAGGATTTGGGAAGCCTAGCTGTGTTCTCCTCTGGCTGGTTTGCCTTGAATACATGTACAGGGCAGGTGCTACGAGGAGAGAGGTTCTTGTCCTTGTCCAGGCTTCGGTAGGGCAGCCATCATGACTTCAGCAGATCCTCTAAAACCTTCTTGGCTTTAAGACTGCAGCAAGGCAAGAGCCTTGAGTCCAGAGAAAATATGTAAGGTCGATGCGATTTTCTCCAGACATTATGTGCATTTGTTTATTCTTTTAAGAAATTTATTTATTTAAGAAGTTTTCACCTCGGGGAAACAACCAACTAGAAAATATGAAGAATTACTAATAAAGACTAAAGTTTAATTCCACAAAGTAGATGATAGCTCATGGTGGATTCTGTATATCATTTGTATTTGCTTGAGAAAAGATTGCTTCTGTAACAGACTGGTCCTGAAGCACATCCAGAAGGATAATGGGAGCAAGGCTGCCTCAGAAGCTGACACAATCAGACAGATATTTTAAAAAGCCTACAAAGATTTTACACCCTCCAGTAGGCTGAGGCAAAACAGGATTTGTCAGAAGCAGGAGCAGGTAGCAAGACAGGCTTTGTCAAAAGCAGAAGCTGATGCTGGAGTGGTATTGGTCAAAAACATTAGTCTTTACAGTCAGCTCCTGTCAGTATTATGCCTTTGAAATAACCAGTACTTAAATTAATGTTTTCCAGTGAGCTAGCCTTTGGGAGTCAAAGAAACAAATAAATTAATCTGGAAGAACGAATCTGCCTGAGACACTGATAAATCTGTTATGACAATGTAAGGCTTATTAAACACGGAGAAACATTATTTCCCTAGCCTCTGGGTCAAATGCAAGTTTTAAGGTTAATAGAGGAAATCAACATTTTAAAATATGTCACATGGACTACTTTTTTTTTTGTATTCTGCTTTTGACAGGAAATTCATGATTCAATACACTTAACTCAAAAATATAATGCATGTAATGAGATGTTATCCAAATATCACAATACTCTGAGTTATAGGGACATAACTGAAATGGCATAGCACAGATAATGCTAAAATTTGAGAAACAAGGGGATCCCAGGTCTTCTCATATATTACTGTCCCTCTGTTCCTGAACACCAGCACTGGCTTGCCTTCGTGAACACTGTTAGGGTCACTCACATCTTTACTCTGACTGTAGGGAGATGAACAGTAGGAAGGCTGCAGTTTTTGCCAAGGAAATCACTCAAGCTTGATAAAAGAAGTGCTTTGCAGAACAGAAAAGCCACACAGTGCTGTTGATTGTCATGATGTATGCTACAGTGAAAGAAGGTGGAAGCACAGGGGCTGCCTACACACAGCTTTTCCTCTCAGCAGCAGTCTCAGTTTCAGCAGAGGTTTTTCTTGCAATTTATGGCGCTAGAGAAGGTTTCCTTTGAGTTGAAAGGTTTTTGCAGGGGCCAATGGTACAACTTGACCTGCTATACTCAGGAGGGTTTCTTGGCCCCAAAAACCTTGAGTTTGCTTCCTCAAGTGAAAAATAACTCCCACTGTGATTATTCTTAGAAAGAAACAGACCTAAACAGATATATATGAAAAACTCCACACAATCCACTGCCACATCCTCAAGAACTCATTAGGTGGAAAACAGTTATGCAATACCTTATCCTTTGAACTTCATATTCCCCACACTTCTTTGTTTCAAAGTACCACATGTGGCCTAAGCAACTGCCTGGTGGGATAGAAATACTCAGTAATCCACATTGTCTTACTGGTTTGTCTCCGTCACTGTAAATCATACCTTCATGCAGTCAGAGGAGAGACCACTAATTTTCTTGTACTAAAAGACATGTGCTTAATGCACCTGCTGTCTCTGTGTGACCGCTAATGGTGCCAGGCAGACTTTGTATATTTATCTCAATACTCCAAAGATGAGTTGACCAACAGACTTGAAGGTCCTTCAAACACATCCCCTCTTAGCTGGGAGTCAGTGTTTTCTGACTCCAGAATCTGATATGTTGAGAAACCCCATGCCGAAGAGTAATCAGGAGCGCCCCTCAAGATCAGGGTTCATATCCACAGGCATCTGGAAGCCAAAAAATACTTATACAGTCTTAGCCTTATTAGTCTCACTAGTTTCTTTAGTCTCATTATTCATTCAAAAGATTCTGACCTAATATCCTCTATTAGATTTAAGGACCTTAAACGGAATAGCTCGTAAAAGGTACAGTCATATTACCTAGACTCAGGAGGTGACCTCCTTCATGCTCAGGGGGGTGAATCCAACTCACTCATTCACATGTGCCTTGGTTCAGGAAAATAAACAGGCATTTTTCTGTCACTGCCAGTGAACGCTCTTGTCAGTACGCAAACTTAAACATGTCAGAAATCCCGTACGTCATCAAGACCCACGGAGAGAATGTTTTACAGTGGCATCTTTCACATCACCCGTGGGAAGAATCAACTCTGTCTTAGCACACGGTGCGTCATCTGGCACACACCTACATTTCACAGGCATGGGCTGATAAACACCCACACCAGCTAACTTTAAACCAACCGTTTGAGCGTAACAGCCAAGGCAGCACAAAGCTTAGTGGGGGTTAACACTAAGCATATTTTTTCCTGTCCTAGCCAGCAGGTACGCTTCCCAACCAGAGCTCACTGTCACCATGGTGATGTTCCCAGCCCTCCCCAAAACATCTAGTTTAAGGCTAATTTGGATAGGTCTGCGTTAGCTGTGGGCATTTCAGTGACTGCAGCACAGACACACTCATAGCAATGAGGGGCTTCACAAAAGATTTCAAAATAGCCAGGTAATCTTTATTTTAAATGTCTGCCAACACCATTCCTACTGGTGGAAGGAGGACAGGTGCAAGGCAGAGTAGAGGGGTAGGCACCTTTCTCAAATAAGCCAGAATACAAAGGAGTGCTGCAAGCAGCCCAGATTGCTTGCAACTGATTTGATACAATGGTGCAGACAAAAATCACAATGATGAGAAATTTATGTCCTTAAAACTGCACATTTTTTTTCTGTATATTCCACTGTTTTCTTAAGTGTAGAGCTTCACAGGAAAAGACTTTGTTTCTATATCTCTTGGGTACCAAAGATGAGCCTAATTTTCCTTTTTTTATAATTAATTCTTTATAGTTATATAAATAGAAGATAACTCATTTATACACAAACCAATTAAATTGTTAGACATAAATTAAATTGTAGACACAAACAAAACTATTATTCAATCTATCTGTATCTGAATTTCTTTCCACATTATTTTCTGTAATCCCAGAATTAGTATACCAGAGCATCAAGTAACAGTGTCCTATCATTCCCTTATCTCCTACACACCTCATTTGTACTCATTGCAGCACTATGATATCTCAACAGCCAGAAAAATCACTTGGCACTGCATATATTCAGGTTGCACTCCCTTGGAAATAAATAATTTAATGCTACCTATTCTATAAATACCCTTATCGCAAGTCACTCAGTAACCGTAACAGTAAGCTGCTTTAATTGAAGAAGAGATCTGTATTATAATGTCTCTTAATAGATTCCCTTAACAGCTATAACAGACTGCTTAAGTAAGGTATTGTCTCTCTACAGAGTAAAATAATTTTAAATAAAGATTACTTGTAAGTGCATTTCCTTTAAATGATTATAGAGCCAGATCAATCACTGTGGTCATGCCCATTGGCACTGCTCCAGAAGGTAGTGTTGCTACTTCCTCTTTAATGGGTAATAGGGTGCTAAAGACACTCTCTCTTTACCCTGTTACCAAGCCCAAATTAATTTGAAGCTCTGAAGAATGAAAGCTGCTTGGCACTGTCTCCAAGTGGTCAATCTTCTGTACACTGAACTTACAGAAATAAACTCCTTTCCTCACTCAAAAGACAGACTGCTCACAAACACCACCTCAGCCAGAATTAACTGAAAAAAAGAGGAGGTGCCACAACCCACTAAAGCTGCCACTACCCACTTTAGCTGCTCCTAAAACAGGATGTCAAACATGAGGTATGGATTACAGGGAATTAGCACATAGCAGCAGATATACTTTTCAAATCACATCCTTACTTATTGTCTATCTTAAATTTGTGTATGCAGTTAAGAAATTAATTAATTAATCTCCATAGAAATTCCTGATGCAGTGTTTGAATGCGTTCTAAAATCCTGAAAAATGTAGGAAGATAACTAAAGGGCAATGACACTATGAATTAAAGGAAGAAAATATTTGGACACTACCCCTCAATGCTTAAGAGTCAAGAAAATACCCAGGCTTGCATTAAGGGTAGAACAAAAATTTGCAACTCTCCTACCAGTAAACAGGAGAACTTAAAGTAAATGTCAGCTGAAACACAGATGGTCTCTCCCTAAAAAACAGATTTTGCTGTCATGCGGTTTGTTCAGACATCATGACTGGTTAATCTAGTTACTAGTGTGTACTTCATGAACTTCATCTTTGCTACTACCTGAATGTCTTAATTTCTACAATTTTGAATTCACACTGCATTGCAAGTTTCTATAGCTGTATATCAATTTAATGTCCATTTATTTTTAATTTAATAATAGTTTTTTTCCTTTCATATTATCACAATCAAGTGAGATCCTATATTGCCTGTACAGTTTTATATTTGCACCGCATTCTCGGAATCAGTCAATAGGCAGAATTTTACAACTAGAGGGTGCTGGAGGACCATAATGTAAGATGGCATGCAAAACTCTCAATGACCTTTAGTGGAAAGAAGAAAAATAAAATAAATCAATTATTACTGCTCAGTAGGACAAGATAATATATTCCAAGGTAATATAAATACTGCAATATTATCCAGTGTAAGTAAAAAGAAAATTAATACTTTACAGCTGATACTGGTTCATTTTAAATTTAGTTTCAAATTTGCTGTTAAACTTTCCTTCTGGCCTTAGATTTTGTGCCATAATGCTATAATGAACAAAAAAACCTTTATCTGAACAATATGCATTCTTTTTTCTTCCCATTGTGTGAGTTGGAAAGCAATTACAGTGTATTATTGATTAAATGTTTTATGATAAAACACAAAAGCCATCAAGTAAGCAGGAAAGCAAGGAACAAAGATTAATTTAACAATAAAATCTATAATTGAGATTTTACAGATAGAATGTGGACACTAATTACAGATAAATCATTTAATAAGAGTTCCAACAAGAAAATTATCTTCCAAAATTCATATAATTTCCAACACAGGGTAATTATTTTCTTGCCTTCCAGTACTGTAAGAAAAAATACAAGTATGAGAATAAATAATGTCTATAAATATAGCACTCTGTACATATAAAAGTTCCCTCTCCCTTCCTTCCTCTCCTATACTTTTCCTTATTGCTTCTCTGATGATTCTGCATTACCTTCAACCAAAAGAATTATTAAAATTTTAAATCAGACCTTTAAGATATCCCTTCCCTCAGGCCCAGTTCAAGACAGCTCAGTAACAGCTGGGATTTTTCTTCCATTTCCTTGGATCAGAAAGAAATCCAAAGGACAAACTGTGGCCACCTGGTAGAGTGGTTCTCTGAAACCCTCATGAGAAAGTGTCCAGGAAGCTGGTGACAAACATGTGACCATACTCTGAGAAGCAGATCCCTTCAACCCAAACACAAAAAGTTGCAACCAGCCTCTGGATCACAAAGTGACAGTGGTTAGAAGAGGCCCTGGGCATGTGCAGGGCTGCCAGATGTCCAGGCGAGGCTGGTGTGGCATGCCGTTGTTCTTCTTATATTCCCACTTTTGACCTTTTGGTTGTGCAGGCTCACGGCACGTGGACACCATTCTCATGGTGGGCAACACCCAAGTGATGCAACAGTCCAATTGTGGTGGCCTGCATTGGCTCAACACATTCTGGACATGCCAGAAATGTAGTACAAGTGAGATCGTTTCTGTTTCCACACTATAGAAGGTCTCATGTATTTAAATCAGTCCCTTCTGAGCCCATGAGGCACCAGTAACCCATATTTAGTCTTATGACTTGCGAAGTTAGCGAGAACTGCCTTATTTTCATATTGTAACTAGTAACATGTACACATGTTGTAACTGGCTGTGGTGCCCCAGTTTTACAAGCAGAGACATATTTCTCTCTGCACAGTCTCATGGGCCGAGGCCAAGTCCCCATGTTTTCTCTCAGAACATATGCTACTCAGATGCCTACACACATGCAGCTTCCTTTAGGCTGCATTTTATCTCATGACTTGTCCTTACAACGGATGCACCCCGGCACCCCCAGGAGGCTCATGACATACTTAAGAGTCTTAGCCCCTTAGACCTTTGGACATGCTTTCACTCCTGCTGGTGGCTACATGTTAGCTAGCACACAAACAAAAAAGGTATAATTAATGGTGAAAATGGGATTTCATTTTTGACAACTGGTTTGTTTAAAATGAAAGCTTTCAAGGGGATAAACAAAACAAGTCAAATAAGATGTGTCTGATGCAACAACAACAAAAAAAACATGACTTACACACTTACCAGATGCTACAGAATGACAAAGTAATGTAAATGTAATGTAAAAATGTATAACAAACCTGATGCTGAACTGCATCTTGTGATTCCTCTCTAAAACTCCTGATACCTTTAGTCTAGAAAGTGGCTTGTTTGTTTTTGACATATTGTATCTAGTTCGTGCCTAAAGAAACAGCAGTCAATATCTGGCCCAATGTTTTATTGTTAGCATATTCTCACGCACTTAAGTGTGCCTGCTTCATGGACACAATTGTTGGGGTTTTTTTCCTGAATGAGCTGATTTTACAAAATTAGTAGTTCTCTGATCTTTATTTTTCCACATAGACAAGATCTGCTTATTTGATACTGCCTTTACTTACAAAGTCTAAATAATATGAATTACATCTTAGCTTTTTCTTCAACAGTGCCATCTAAAATTATACAAGAACAAGATGTTTGGTGGGTGGTTTTTTTCCCTCTGGAAGTCAGCAGAAAAGCTGTTAAATACTACATATACTAGAATACTGATTTTAATAATACTCAACGTGCACATCAGTTTCATTGTCAGAAACACTTTAAATTTCTGTACATTACTAATAACGGAAGAGCGTTATTCAGCTTTATAATGTAGTATGCATTGTCCTTCATATATATTCCTAAAGCAGGATGTGTGCTGTACATTTATATACAATGTTGGTCGGAGCACAGACATTGCAGTGTCATGCTTTCATTCAAATTTCAGATGCCATATGTTCAGTACAATCGCACGGCATCAAGATGCAACATATTGCTTTGCAAATGCAAATAATTTCACACAGTGGCCTTCATGACTAGGAAGGGATAATGAAATGGGTCATATTTTATACATATGAAAAAAATAAATAAAAGATTTATCATAAATATATGGACCAGTATATGACATTGAAGAACAAGAAGCAAAAAGGGAACAGTGCTCTTGCGTAAAGATCGATTCTCTTTGCTGCTGATGGAATGACAGGCTTGGGAGGAGGAGGCTTCTTGTTGTTCTTGGCTTGAGATTTCCCGAGCCCATTGTTGACTTCAATGGGTTTTCCATAACAGTCATAGTTTGATAATTCAAAATCTCTTGGCAAGCTTCCAACGATGCTGAAATCATTGGATCTCAGATCAGATTTCGAAGTGCAAACTTTTTTGCATCTGGTCTCACCAACCTATGAAATAAAGAGTGAGTGGAATCATGATGTACTCACCACATCCCATTAACAAACTTAATGCAGCTGCTAGAGAACACTGCAAACAAATATACAGGAAATTACTTGTTGATAGGAATACATTACATCAGCCTAATTTGTGGAATGGTTACGTTATAAAGTACTTAAGGATGATCAGTCAATCATATAAACTAATCCAAACATTCATAATTGTGTAATTTTTCATGCACAAGGTGCCTCATGCTGTGCAATCTGCTATAGTTAGACTCCTTCATTTTAGGACAATAGAAGGGGAGGGAATATTTCCGTGGGGATGTTTTTTGGATATTAGTTCTGTGCTGATGAACCTGCAGGACAGATACTATTTAATAGTTGCATTTTTCTGAGGTCTGGAAACCATAGTCAGAACTAACCCTAAAATTCAACGTTTGCAATTAAGTGCAGTCTTTTCTGGTTCTAAATAGTTGCCAACTAAAAAAAAAAATAAATATTTGGTGCCCTTCAAACTCATGTGGGGTTTCTTGTGGGGAAAAAAAAGATCCTATATTCCCTTCTTTGGATTTTATAAAGCTTTTATTTCAGGTTCAACACATCTCTAGGAGACCAACCCCAAACTGTTCAGGAAGCTTGAAATGATTTAAAGATTACTTGCAAGACACTGTGTTTTTTGACTTGGGTAAACTTCTCCCAAAGTTTCATTTCAATTAGACTACTCAGTAAAGCAGGGAAAAAAAGGGAAAAGAATACAGACTATGAATTTGTTCACATATATAACCTGGCAGTTAGTCCAAAAAATGCTGTTTCACAAATCATGCTATACACATGGGCAACCGACATAAACACAAGTTTGACTAAGGCTTCCTGGAGCCACTGGTCCACTAAAAATTGGTTCTTCCAAAAGCTGCCTTTCCATTAGTCTGTCTCTCCTCCACAGAGCCTTCACGTATTTTATGCTCAGCTGTCTCCACCTTTTGTTTTCTGCAGTCTTTGGCTAAAGTTTGGGATATTTACATCGTTATATTTTTGTAAAACAATAACAGTGAAATACAGTATCAGACTTATGGATGAATGAAAAACATTCTGAAGAATATAATGAGCTTCTCTATGACAACCAACAAAGTATTCTGCACGGAAGGAACTGAGGTAGAGAGGAAGAGACCTAAACTTTGACTGGGGTTTTCACTCCCATTGTTGACAATGCTGATTCTAGTGCAAGGTGTAAGAGAAGTATGGCACTGTTCCATCTGCAAACAGTAGACACATCTCCCCAGATTTGCCAGAGTTATATTTTCCAGGAAACCAGTAAATTTTGAAACTGATACACTAAAACTGGGGCTCAAGTTTGCCCTGATCACAGCCAGGATAGGGTTAATTTTTTGCAGCATCTGGGAGGGCACAGACGTTATTCTATACCATCTCACAACATTGCTGGAGGTGGGATAAAGGGACCCTCTTCTGGGAAGAAGAGGTTCCTTCTGGTGGACAAAACATGGCAGAGAGAGTTGCAGTATTGTCTACTGGGGAAGTTGCCCATGTGAATAATTTCTTTTCTTATACCTTTTATTATTAAATTATTTATTTATTATTGTTGCTGTTACTGTTTGTTTTCTTATCTCATTGCTGTATCCAGTAAATTGTTCTTATCTCAACCTGTGATCTTTGCCTTTTGTGCCTCCAATTGGAGGGGGGAGGAGGAATGGTGCCTGGTTTCAGTGGGAGTACTAAGCTGAAGAATACCATTCCTAAACCTCAGCAAGGTTACACAGAAAATCAAGATTACAGGTCACAAAAAAAGAAAAACAAGATAGGTATTCTCTGATGGTAAAGCAAAACTATCCTGCAACTGTTTCCCAGTCATCAAAGAGCTGACAGCCTGGAACAGTGTTCATTATTGTAGTAGCAGGGGCAAACTGTCTATTAAGGTGGTCACTAACACTGAGATAAACATGATTATGTGGCCCTGGGTGACAGTGTGCTGTTAGTCACTGATTCAGGATGTTCCTTCCAATCAGATCATAACCAGTGATATAGATAATAAAGATGTAAAGTAGACCCTTGTGCAATGAAAAGGGAACTTGCAGGATTGCAGGGCATGTTAACTGAAGAGTCTCAGGAATATTACATTTTTTCCATGGTCAAAACTAGTAAGATTTAGTAAGGCCACTACAAGAAATAGAATCATGTAGGAAATTATAAGCCTCCTTTTGGATCTGCAAACTTATAGTCCATTCCTCATACTACCAGCAATAAATTGTAAAACTCAGTGACACTAATTGTAGTCTAAGAGCTCTCATTTACAACACAGAATATTCCTGTTCCAACTGTAGCATCTAGAGAGTGTTCCCCTAAAGGCTGTTACAAGTCAGCTCTCATTCACTTGCAGGACTGAGAGAATGGATTCTAGGTCACCTCTGCCTTATAAGCAGAGAAGTGTTCACAGCATGTTCACACAGAGCTTTGCTTAGTTCGCTGTCAACTGGAGAACTGATTTATCAGGGTGACACAATTTCCCTTGTAAGAGCAGCCTGGCCCAAATTTTTCTTTAATAAGTATCTATTACTTTTGAAAATAATTTCATTCATTTCCCTGGGTTTACAAATCTGACATGCTTCCATTTTCTAGACTCAGCTACTGCCTAGCCATACTTTTAAATTTCTTCTCATACATCTCTTCGACTCTCCAGTATTTCTGTTGTTTTAATCTAAATTTGCTGCAGCTGACCTACAGTTTTCCCTGAAAAAGTGAGTTAGTATATATTAAGTATATATAATATATATATTTATCTGCCTTTTATTCATTTTGTCTTGGTTTGTGCTAGAAGTCTAATAATAAACCTAACAATGCCTCTGCTGCTTCTGGTGCTCCTCCTCGCTTTCCACATTTACTGCCCAAACACTTAGCAAAGGCTACAGGAACCATTTCTGTGAAAAACGATACTGCAGGACTTGATTTTAGAGTACTGCACTGAAGATGTGTAAAGAAAGCAAAACGTTGTTAAATGATACATCCTTTTGACTTCATCCTGACACAGAAAATATTTGATATCATTTGCCTTATCCTGCCCATGACCTGTGGGCAGACCCACAGGTTTGATGCTTCCACCAGATTTATGGTTTTTCCACTGCAGGGGATGGGGAGCAGCTATTTGGGAAGGGAAGGCTGTTGGGATAGTGTAGGGCCACCCCACGCCCCCAGAGGAACTGGGCATTTATTCCTTGTCCCTCTGGCATGGAGGTGGGGGGGGGCCAAGGAGGACACAGGAAGGTGACCTGACTCCTGGGACTTGGCCCAAAACACAGACCTAAGTCCCTGTTTCTTCCAGGACTAGGTTGTCTTGTCTTGTTTGGTATGACGAACAGGGGACCTATCTTTTGATTAACAGCTCCAAAGTAACTAAAAATGACTCCTAGAATCCAGAAGGGCCTTTGTGATGATCCTTTCTCACCTTTTACAAAATTCAGGCTGAGCAGGGTTCACTGCCAAGCTCAGAACCTGCCACTGCTCCAGAGCTGCAGCGTGTGGTGTGTGCCTCTGCAGTGGAGCCATATGGCTCAGAAAGGCTTTGGCTGCAAAATTAGGGGAATAATGTCAGAAGAAAATGGGGAAAGAAGAGAAAGAATACACACTGCCTGTGCATGCAGACTGGCAAGCAGGGGGAACTAATTCCCCATTGCTGCCTCTGCTACTTCTGTGTTCCTCCTCACTTTCCACATTTACTACCCAAACTAGTTACATTAGTTTTTCCTTTAAAAACATCCAGGATAGAGATTTTTTTCCATGACCTTGTTTCCCACAAACGTATGTACCTTATTTCTAACCTGAATTTATTTGGCTTCAATATTCAGTCACGAGGTTTGACTATAGTTAGTCTATTAACTGCTGGTACTTACAGATGGTAACAAATCTAACCTTGATTCTGCATAATTCAGATGATGAAACCAGGCCAACATATGAAGCCAAATCAAATATTCTTTAGAGTTTCTTACCTTCACATCATTATCTCTGAAAACCTAATTGATAATACTTTAAAGAATTATATTCAGTTTGATTAAACCAATAAACACACATATCAGCTTTACTTTCACTGACCCATTTAAATTTATTAGCTAACATGGGGATGAATTATGAATTATATTAAAGATAATTAATACTTACAAATACTAATTATTAGCCCCCTGTATGCTATGCAATATTCTCCACTGATTGATGTCAGACTTACAATTATTCATGTTATGCCACTTAGCCTTTAAACGTACTGGCACAAACTTAGCTTCTTGCTGTATTTTGTAATCCTCACAGTTTTAAGGGATTTATTAAAAAATCAACTTTAATGTTCCACAGTACTCATAGACCAGCTCTTTAGAAAATCCTAGATGCAACTTAAGCTGAAGCCTCGACTGTAAAACATCTAACTTTAATAGCTATTGTTTAACATTCTCCTTAGCTACTGTGAATGAGAGCTACTTCATTATTGGATTGAATATATCTGGCTTTTCCACAAACATAAAGCAGAATATTTGTTCAACACTTTTCCCTTTTCCCTAATTCTTGATACTTACAGCTTCTCTACCTATTACTCTTACTAAGTTTTGTCTTCTTGCTATATATGCAAAGTAACTTCCTACTGCCCTCAGTTACGCTAAGCATATATCTTTTTTCTTACCTACATCTATTATTTTCTTGATTTCAACTTACATTAATTGCTATCACCTTCCACTTGCCAGTGAGAAGAAAAGAGATGTGCTTGAAGTTGAGTTAGTTTTAAAAATTTGGCAGTTTGTTTTCAATTGTGATGTTTTTTAGGTCTTGTTTTTTTTTTTTTTTTCAATTAGTATAGCTTCACTTCTGGTCCGTAGCTGTTTTGAACAGTGTTAGATAGTTCACTAGCATAATTCATATTTTTTGATTAAATTCTTCCAGCCAGATGAGACAGTTATCAAATTTGTGAAATCTGACATTTCACAGCACCAAAAATACCAGGACTTTACTCAATTTGTTTTGTGCAACTGGAATAAAGATCCTTTTCAACTGATTGTTCTTCCTGTGATCAAGTCCTCTTCAGCTATCAGGATGAAGTGGAACAAAAAAGCCCTAATTTTCGATTCAAGACTTTCTGAGAGCAGAAATGTATTGCCCATTATTCCCAGCAAAGCTTCAGACATGCTACAGCAGCCTCTCAAGCTCAGTATGTGTCCCTAAGGCTGACATGCTTCCCTACTCTAATGGTGCATTCTCTGCCCTACACAGCACATCTTCCCTGCCACGAAATCACCTCTGCTATTGCACACCAACCTCTTTTTGGCATGCAGATCTATCACAAATGCTGCTAGTTGTGTAAGAGTCTTCCATACAAGATAAAGGAGGAGTTTTCTAACAAGTTCTGTCATTAATCTTTCTTGCACTTGTTTTGTGCTCTTCTCTTGCTCTTGACATAATGATAGATGTAGATCATCAATAAAATAATGATTGTTTAGTCAGACTGAGTATATTTTCCAGTGCAGCACAGCAAGAATTTGCTACCATGTTCCAAATACTCCTTGCAAAGTACAGCAGAAAAAATATTAATGCGTAAAATACCACAGTATCACAGCATAGCTGAGGTTGGCAGGGACCTCTGAGGATCATCTAGTCCAAATCCCTGCTCAAAGCAGATTGCTTGGGGTCTTTTTACAGCCATGTTTGGAATTACCTCCAAGGATGAATACGTGAGTCACTGGAGCAGAAAGTACCTACTCTGTACCTGAAATGCTGTCAGGAACTATTAAAATAGGCTGCAGCCTGTGGTTTTGTGTACAATGGAAAATGTAAAATGGGTTTCTGGTGGTTCTACAATAAAAATTTGAGTCTGGAGTGCCACTCAAGGGTAAAAGACAATACAGGAAGATCAGGTCACCACAGGTCAAAACCAATGGTCAGGTATATTATAAATCAGTAGAGATGAACATAATCCATATCAGGTTTCAGAGCCTAGATGTGGCTCTGACAAGATAAAGCAAGCAATAGCACCACTTGTTTTTGAAAATAACTGGGATTAGGGCTATTACCACCACTTGCATAGCGCTATTCATCATCTGCCAGAACCATTCTTTTAGCAAATGTTCTCTCCAGTCATTAGCACATTATCTGTGGGGGACAGCTTCTATAAATGGGCTTGATGAAAATGTGACTTTTCAAATCGAGGGGTGTTATAGTTAACAGGGCAATCTCTCCCTGTAATCACGTCAGCAGTGAAAGCAAAAAGAAACTGATTCATCTTCAAAACATTTCCCTTTTTGCTTGTTTTTCTCACTGTATGATGTTGTATTGCTAGGAAACACACACGAACTCCTACTGAGGCCTCCCAATAAAAAGCCTAAACTGAAAGCAGTTACCACCAGGTTGCATAATTTTCTCCTCTGCACAGAACAGCAGCTACTTGCAGCCGCTATGAGCTAAGGGAGCCAAGCTGTACTTTCTCGTGGTTTTTTGTCTGTAAATGCATAGCCATTGATGCTTCCAGAAAAACACATCAGAAGTGCTTATATTGAATTTTCTCTTTTTTTTTTTTTTTTTTTTTCCTGCAGATTCAGGGTGATCTTGACAAGCAGACCACTTGACTTTAATCAGACAGTCATATCGATAAACCTCTGTTTTAAAATGGCACTGACATTTCCAGGGTTTCTGTTGCAGGGACCATGACTCATAAAGCATTGGACTTGGGGTGTTGGCAAATGCTAGCAACATGCAGCTTTTACATCAGCCAGTACCCAGGGTTTGGTGGAGAGGGGAAGCGCTATGCATCCATGGAAGCTTCCTTGATCTTTACCTGGTTGGCAAATTGTGAGCTCTTGTTTTCACCCTGACATCTTCACTGTCACTATTGGTGACCATGAGCACTGACTCTATCGACAGAGTGTCAAAAGTGAAAACTTGCAGTGGACCCTTACAGGTTCTGCTACAGAGGTTCTCTTCTCCTAGCCTTCCATTATGAATTACATTAAGCTTTTAATGTTTAGGATATACTGAAAACTTTATCCCTTTACCCAATTTCTTGTCACAAATATGGAACAATAGCTGCTTGTATTTTAAGTATTATCATGTGTTTTTGTTACAGTTGTTTTTGACTAATATCAAACATACCAGGTCTCGAAACCAGATGCCATTTTAACTTTCACAAAAATGAAGCAAGCACATGAAAACAAGTTGTTCCATGAAGGCTGGAATCAGGAACGACTGATCACTTCACTTGCTTCCCTACCCTTCCTCTGATGCCCCTCCCACCTACAGCCTTCCTAACCCAGCAACTCCCCTGTACCTTACATAGAGGCCCCTTCCCAAGATCTCCTGCAGAGACATCACTGCTGCAATGCTGCAAAAGCAGCAAGAGCCCAAACTGCTGCTTAGGGAATGGTGGCAAACTGCCATGGCATTGGGATAGGGGGCATTTTAAAGAGAAATAAAGCAATTTATCTTTTAAAATTTGGTTCCTTTTTAATAACTTACAGATATATATCAGCACCATTCAGTTAATGTTTCATAATATGTAAGTGCTTTATTTAAACTGCAGAAACACAAATGGAGTTATTTATGCTCTCTGTTTTTTCCCCACTTGTATTTTTTTTGCTTTCATGTCTTTCCTGTTGACTTTACCTTTGAGTTCCACCTGGTCTATCCACTGTTTCTAGCTGACATTTCCAGATACACCCTCAGTCACTTTTTCCTAAGTACCATCTCTTATGTGGAAGAAGAACATCCTTGAATATTTCTGCAGGACGCCTACTCATTTCAGAGTGCAGTTTTAAGTTGTCCTTTTCTCCTAAAGCTACACACTAGGTCACCTAAGTCTTTCCAGACATTTAGCAAAGTATTTTCTCTTTCCTCCCACACAGTCCTGTACGACCCTGATGAGAAACAGCTCCTAAAGTTCTGGTAGAGCACTCTGGCCTCTTTTTGTTTCGTATTCTTTATGCCTTTCAACATACAGTTTTTTTCCATTACCTGTTTCTTTAATGTTTCTGTCCTTGCATATTTGCCACATGACAAATGCATTCTCTACTTGATCACTGCTAGGTCTGTATGGGAGCAATCCAAATTTTCTGAGGCAGGCCTAGTTTTGGATTAGGAGTCAGAGCTACCAAAAGATTTACACCTGTTTTGATTTAGGACTTTAGTACAGGCTTTTGCATGGCTGAGAACTTTCAAAGTACTCCTACGTGGTAGCTGGTTCAGAGAGGGAGTTTTCAGCTAGGCAGATTTATGGCTTTCAAATATATAAAATGTAGCATCACCATCCTACCACATCCTAATGTCAAATGATTCATTGGTCTGGGACCTTTCTCTATCTCATCCTGGTCATCTTCCCAGAAATTACCAGCACAGGATACCTCCTCTCTGGCAGGTTGTGTTTCAAAGCAGGCGGATGAATTCCAGCTGGATCACTAGTCATGAGCCACTCAGCCCTATGACCAACTTTTATAGCAATGAATACCTATTTCCACCATGTCTTGGAAAACCATTTTTTTTGTAATTCTCTGTATAAAGATCTTTAGAAGGAATTTGAATGTTAAAAGTCTCTCATAACAAACTGTAAAGACCCTGAAAAGTGCAAGTCAAACGTGAAAAGCTGACGCTGACATTTCAAGATTGTGGAGGGGAGACACTATGAGATCTTGGAGGGCAGACTGAAGTGTAAATTCTCAGAACCTTCAGCATGCTGCTAGACACCATTCATGGGGAATGTTGCTGAACTTCTGCGGACAGTGACTCCCCTTCCTCTAAGTCTTAAAATGCACTCAGTGCCTTCTTGAAAAAAAATTAAAATATGAAAGGGCAACATACATGATAAAAGATATAGTTTTGTTCTCTGTATGGGTATGACAGCAGCACCTGAAAGGGTGTACATACCAAGGAGAATCAGTAATTTAGCAATTCATTTTGTTCACACTACTGAAAAACTATATTTTTTTTGTTAAACTTGTCATTGATCATGCAGAACACTTAGCACTTTTTAAGTACTTGAAATATGAAAAACATATTTTATGCTGCTTTGCTGGATTGTTGCAACTATTTTGTCACAAGAAACAGCTGAATTTGGGACCTGCAAATTGGTGAACACAAAAATATCACATTCAGTTCAGGGAAAGCAAATCTATAGCAGAGCCATCTTTCCTTCTACTTGGTTCCCATGTTACCTGGGTTTGGGGAATTACTTGTGACACAAGTCAAAGCAGTCATGGGGCTGCTCTGAGCTGAACCTAGTTGCCTGCCAAAACAGTTCCCAGAGATTCTTCTGCCAGATGAGAATTATGGTAGTTAAGTGCAATACCTGCAGCTCTTCTGGACTGGAGGTAATTAGTTATCAATCCCAGCTTGATACTGGGACAGGGTTTCAGCCATTCTGGTATAAACTACTCCTTCCTTAAAGAAACATTAAATTGTACCAACAGGATCACTTGGATTCGGCCTAATAGCTTTATTTTTTACAAAAAAATTGCTGAGTCATTGAAAAGGACAAGCCAAATTCATTTTACACATACTGTAGCATAACTTATTTCCTTCTGCAGAATAAATGCCAAATAAATATCACTGAGGACTAAGGGCAGTTGGCCTGGGATGCCCGATAACTCTTGGAATACAAACGGGAACTTCTACAGTAACAGGAACACAGCAGTATGATAGAAAACTTTGGCTTGAGCAAAGATGTACATGTCATCTTTGTCCTTATAATGATATCTGACTGATATACACATAAATGCTATCTGACTGCACAAGAAATGCAGGAACTTTTTGACAGAGAAACAGACCTGACTTTTGTTTACAAATGCCAGGACTTCTGGATTCCTGGCTTCATAGATGCTTGACATGCAATGAAGTGCAGTTGTGGCTATCCTGGGGTGTTATTTGAGTATGCTCTCAGCAAATACTGTCTGAGAGTCCTGTCCTCTGAATAGTTACAGTTTGACAGCTGCTATTTATGAGAAAAATAGCAACTGTAAAGCTGCTTGCTACGTTATTTACCTGAAGCTTAGCAGCAACCACAGTGCTAGGATATTAAAATACAAATTTTTCATTTAGGACATCTGACCGCACATCACTAGGGACTAATTGGTCAGATTTCAAGTCATTAGTTACCAGCACATTTGTAATGTCTTGGCCACGTCTAAGACTGAGCACTATTCAAAACTATTACCGCAGTATACTCCTGGAATTGTTTTAATAGAGGATAATGTTGATTTTGTGTACAGATCTTTGCAGCTCTTACCTGTAAAGTGCTGATGTGGACAGGAGTCCCTGTGCCATTCACAGTGTTCTTCTTGGCAGCATTTCCACCCTTCCCTTCTGCTTGCTCTGCCTTGGCAATCTTTGCTTTTTCGGCTTCAATTCTCTTTGGATTGTTTAGCATTACCTGAACTACAGCATACTCCACCAGGGATGCAAAGCCAAAGAGAAGGCAAACAATCAGCCACACATCTAAGGCCTTCACGTAAGACACTTTGGGAAGTTCAGCGGCAAGAGTGGTACATTCAGATGCCAAGCTGAGCACTGAGAAAATACCTACAAAAAGAAAAAAACAATATATTGATTAAGAAAACTTCCTCTCAGTGACACTGGCTGTGCTCTTCCTCTGAAACAGACAATAATGAATGATGTTTTGTAACAGGGATGTTAGTAACATAGTAACATTGATGTTTTCAATGGGACTTCACAATGCGGTTGGTGCAGCACATGTCCAAAGTGCACATGCCTTCAGTTCATGAACATATTAAACTGAACACTTATGTAGGATATTGCAGTTAATGGTGAATTATTAAGTACCTTCATTTTATAAACAGGGAAACACATAAGTGAGGCCAAACTAATTGTTGTGGTTTTCCAGCCCCAACACACAGCTGGGAAATAAGCTGACCAAAGACTTATCTTACGATGTGCAAGTCTGGGAAGGTGGAAGAGAAATATATGACACTTAAACCAAAGGACTCCAAGTCCTTTAAATTAGACTACCATTGTCCCAGAAATCTGAACTATGCTGCAGCAGGAACAATTCTCTGAATGACCTGTTCACAGGTGTGATATTCAAACCTTAGGTGAAAGGGAAATTTTGCTGAAGAGCAGACTTGCATGAGCACATCACAAAGTCTGTGTTCCCGATTCACTCTGAAGATGAAAACACGGAGGTGACTAAGGGTCTACAATCATTCCCTATTTGAGCCTCCAGGATCTAGAGGAAGCTTTCTAGATAAAGGGCATTTCATGAAACCCTTATCATGAACAAAAACCCACATGTGCAAAGGTTGTTGAAAGGTCACACATTGTGGATTTCAACAAGCATTTCTCCTAATAAGGCTTTCAAATGTCACAGTCAACACAAGGCTCATATCCCAAGAGACGAAAAACAAGCCTGATCTCACAGAAAGATTTCTCACAGGGTCCTATGAAAAGAGAACAGTAGTATGAACACCTACTTTTGGAAAAAGCTAACTTTAGAAATGGCTGTCATGAGGGAAAACTTAGTTAAACCTGCAAGTTCAGAATGTCCCATTTTGGTTTTGTGAATGCTAATGATAAAAGGCTTTACTTATGAGTGGGCAGCTTAATGAAATATAATTGATGTCTATAGAAAATGTTGGCCAAAAAGAGATATTCAGTTACTCTCAACTACATTTCTTATACTGGTCAAATGTGCTATCCAAAGCATAAAAAATTTTGTCATTCATAGAAAGATAATTTCTTCAGATAGATTTTAAGTAACTGAGGATGTGAAAATGTTAATTATACTGAAAATATCTGTATTTGCCTATGAAAATATTCAATTCTAGTTGATCATAAACAACACATTCTTTTGCTACTGTTCCTATTTGGATTTCAGCAAGATTGACATGATACTTTATTTGGCATTAATCTCAAATGGGCAATTTGCTAGCTGCTAAAACACTGAAGCATAAAGAAATGTTTACACTCATGCAACTTTAAACCACAGAATTTTATGATCTTTTATTTAGAAATGTGTAGTATCGATGGATCACTGCAAAGCTGGATTTTTTTTTTGTCCATGGGGATAATACAGAATGGGCCCATGTGTTACCTCAGAACGGAATGATACGGTAAATACTCAACAGACAATCCTCAGTGTCCACTCTGGCTTATTCTCTACCTATTGTATCTGAAGCAGTAAAGTACAAACATGCCTATAAGGATAGAAAGTAAGCACAGAATACTTCTTTTTAAAAAAAAATTATTTTCACTTACCAACACCTGCTGGCTGGGGATGGATCATAAAAGACTGCAATAAAAAGTACAAATAAGGCTGTACTGCCTCTTAACATATACAGGACACATCTGCCCGTGTCCAGCATGCTGTTTGAATAACCTTTACCCTAAATAACCAAATTACCAATGATATGGATTGGCTCAACATCTTGGATATAGTAATTTTTTTCTACTGATTTAAAAGTGTTTACTATCTTAATATGTGAGTGTGATTATCATGCCTGGTGCCAAAAAAAAAAAAATTGTACACCAACTTTTTAGACCTTAAAATATTATATCTTACATTATTGGATTGAATTCGACAGAAGTAACTTAGAAGTTCTACTAGCTGAAAACATTTTTGGGAAGCTTTCACTGTCCATGAATTTTCATCTCTCATTTCTACTGAGGTCATAGTGACCAGCAGCTAATTCTATTTGTCTGGATTCTTACAGTGAAAGGTTCATTCTCGGAGTCTAAGAAACTTTTGAGTTTTCAAGGCAACATAAAGTGAGACAGAAGCACATAAATATTCTATTAAGCAACCATTTGCTGCCTGATGAGAGTTGGCATGGCCTTGGAGACCCTAGTACCAGAGCTGTAAGTTACACCTCTGGCAGCAGCTGCCCTAGGTGCTTACCTAACACAGTCTAAGGCTTAAGGCTCAAATGTGAGTGAGGAGCATGAAGAAATAAACTGAAAGATTAGTTATTTAAAAAAAAAAAGGGGGGGGGAAGGGAACAAAAAATCCCCCCTTTTCTTCTTAGGAGCACCAAACAGAAGGGACCTAGAACTCCTTCCTCCACACTCGCAAAGTAAAGGGAAAGCTAGTATTTTTAGGAAATACCTCTGCACTTTTTCCCCTAGAGCGGCATCCCTCCTGATGACAAAATCTAATTTTATCAGTAAGGTTAGTTAGCTTCCAGTCTAAAGCACAATTTTACAGAGGTACTATTTTAAAAAATGACCTAAGGTAACATGTAAATGTATGAAAATGCCAGTTCAGCAAAGCATTTCAGCACATGCCAGAGAAATAAATCTCCCTTTTTTTGAATCCAACTGATTTACTGACCACAGAACTATCTCCTGACAGTAAATTCCAAAGGTTAATTATGTGCAGTAAAAAATAATATTTTCTGGTTTATACTGCTACTTTAAAAATGCCTAGGTTCATCTTACTAATATTATTGAAAAAGCTAATATTCTGAATTGCTTTCCTTTAAATTTGATATCCCTCGTACATTCTCTTCTCTCATTAATCTCCATAAACTAAAACACATCATCTTACCAATTCATCTTCATACTACAGTTGTAACATATATCTTTATGTCTTTCCTTTGAAATCCTACAGTTGTTACAATTTTATAAAATAAATGACTAGAACTAAGACAGATCTGAGGACAAGAGTGATGAGCGGCAAGTGGGGCACGCCTGGCTACAGACTCAGCTGTCCTTTGTATGCGGGGAACACACCATTGATCACTACAAGCTTTTAGTTACCCTGTTGTACCTCCACCTTCACTCTGGACCAATGTTTCATTCTGCCAGAGCCACTGTGGGGGGACAGAAGTCCAACATCACTCAGATCCCTACAGCTCCAGGGAAAATCTTACTCCCTGTGGGGATAACACAGCAGTGAAGGAAGGAAAGGACTTTTTCAATGGATGCTGGCATCCTTTCCACCTGTAAAGAATGGGAGAGTCCAGTGTCGAACTCACTAAAAGGTGAAACACCAGCATCGAACTAGAAAGAAGCATTCAGTGAGATCAGCCCTTATGTTGCTTAGCCATAGCTGTCCAGATCCCAGTCTTTTGTGGATTTCTCTACCAGTAGATGATTTAGTTGGGTGAAATGAAACAGGTTTGCAATTTATTTAGTTCTTAACAGATACGGGGTTTTTTTTTCAAACAAACATAAATCCTCTTCCCAGAACAACAATCAGTCTATAAAAATGTAATTCTGCTTACTGGTTTGCCATGTGTCTTGTACTCCTAAATCACCCAGAAACTTCTGAGATGCTTTGCCATGGGGAGCAGTAGCCCACAATACTTAATTCTAGGGATGACTGCATTAAGATATTAGTAGGTAAATCTGAAGTAGCTTCTCACCTGATGACATCTGTATGTAGCCATTGGTAACAATTTATTGGGGCTAGATATCATTCATTTCACATACAAATGTTAATGTTTTTATATTTCAAGGTCAACTATCTTCAAGGGTGTAGCTAGAAGTGTTAGTTTGTTGCTTTCCTGAACACTGGAGGAACATAAATCTTACCCCAGTGACAGTGTTAACAACCTTCATTACTAAATACTGACTCAGTTACAGAATGGTCAGATTTAGAGGATTTTTTTGCTTCTCTGAGGATTCGGGAAAAGTTACATAGCTAGGCCAATAGTATCGATAAAAATGCAGTATTTCAGAAATGCTAATACATAGAAAGAGCCAGTAAACACAATGACTAAAACAAATAAAAAATAAATAAGCAAGCATATTTAGTCACAAAGACATCCATGTGACATGAATCAGCACTAAGACTCTTATAAATCTACTGTGTAATTAATAGGCCTGTCCGGTTTGCTATGTGAAGCATGGCATCACAAAAGTGGCAACACAGCTTGGTTTCAATTGTATTTGACTCTTCCATGTGAAAAATATTTCCAGTTTCTGTTTCATTCTTTTTAATTTATTGAATCTTACATTTTCCCCATGCTTTTTCTCTTCCAGTCCTTTTACTACTTTGTTGTCCTCCTCTGAATATATCCAAGGACCTTCCACTCTCCTTATTTTGTGGGGGATTTGCACCTCTGTTTCTCTGCCATATCACTGGAAGAAGAGTCATGGCAGATCACCTGAGATGAGAGCAATGGAGCTCAGGCCAGGGGGTATGTGGATGCTTTTTCACATAAAAAAACCACTGTTCGCACTCCAGTTGGCTTTTAACACAGAGATTTCTCTTACTCACTACTGCAAGACTCTGCAGATCACAGACACAGATTAGTAAAGTGATGTGGCAGGTCCTGACTCCAAGTGTCTCCAGAGCTCACTGGCACAGATTCATGCACATGCGGCTGCACACAAGTCATGTCCTGTGGGAGTGTGGAGGTTCCAGTGTGGGTAAGAGGTTTCTAAGGAAGACAGGCAGCTGGAGGGATTCTGCAACTGAACCACTGAGATTTAAAAAACAGGTGCACTAAACCTCCTGGGACATGGCAAAGATTTGGAAAGTATGGGCTGGGGCAGGTGGGAGTGCCAGGGAAAAGTGGAGCACGGGGAGGCCAGAGCATGGGGAATGGAATCCAAATAGGAGTGTCAAGGTGGAAGAGCCTGGCTCCTCATTTCACTGGGGTGAGCAGGTTTGGCCACCCCAGAACTGGAGTCCCATGTACAATCCAATTAGCCAAGATAATACTGGTTTTAGTAACTCTGCTTCCTACTATTTCATAAGAAATGAAGGGCCTGCCTACTGTGTTGTGCTGAGCAGCATAATCACATGAGCTTGAAGTACTCTCATGAACTGAGTCTCTAATGAAATAAAGCAAAGCAGGTAACAAGAACACTAGTTATATTCTAGACATCCTTATGTCTCTATTAATCTTCAGAAAAGCTGTTCCAATAGGTAGGTTTTTTGAGCCTTACATATCATCCTGTTTTCCTACTGATTATTTGAATGTTCAAATTCCTATAAACTGCGTATTGCCACAGTGTTTGCAGCATCACATGTACATAGATAAGATCTGATCTGTCCAGGTTGAGAGGAGTAGACATAGACTGCTTGTCACAGAAATGCTGGAACTACTATCAAGTGAAGTCTTAATGTGGAGGTAGATTTTACAGGACTAGGAATGAGGAGATTTCGGTGAAAATGATGAGCAGATAATGGAAGTGAAGTTGCTTTCAGAGTCCAGTGGCATGTAGTCAAAGCAACTGAGAATGGTGTTAAAGCGGATTGTAACATATGTGAAAACACAGGTTACCCAGTGGGACTCTTGCAGCACTTGCATCAGGATTGATCCAAAATGACAGCCAGGATAGAACAACAATTAGCAGTGTAGGAGCATAAACACCCATCATGTAAAATCCAACTTGTCTTCTTAAAGTGAAGATTACTTCTACACAAGTGTAATAACCTTTAAAGAAATAAATGCATTAATGTTTAACAAGCTTTGCAAGTGAACCTCTGATCCGTATCTTCCAGGCCTTTTTCTACTTAAGAGCAAAAGTTCAATTATTCAATTTTCTTTATAAATTCAAAGAGTTTAATTTGCAAAAAAAAAAATTCAAAATGCATCTACGTAACCACAAGGTGTGGTCAGGCTGAGGTATTATCTGTGTTCTGTAAGGAACCCTCCGTCTTCTCAAAGTACATCAGTAGTAGGAAGCTAAAATGATTCTCATCTTGATGCTGGCTTCAAGATGCAGTCCAGACAAACCCCATGGAGTCTAGCAGTCCTACTAGCTTAAGCTCACCTGAAAATCCTACTTAGCATTAATTTGTGCAAAAGGTGTAATTAAGAAATATTAGTCTAGAAAGTTTAGAATGGAAAGAGGGGATCTGAATGTGATTCTAATCAGATTTCCCCAGTACTGAAAGGTGACACAGCTGACTTCTAAAATTGGTACAGACTTTTTAAAACAGGCTCTAGAAAAGCTGTAAATTTTACAAACAAGGGATACTTCACAAAATCTTTCAAAATGAGTATCTGAAGCATACAGGTATTTCCAAAGATATCTGTTTAAGATAATTCTATAAAAATAATGTTGTAGATACCAGAGGTTTTGCTGGCAATAACAAATGTATCAAGAAATCTGATAGCCACAAAATAAATTCTGTTCATATTTTCACTCAATTAGCAGAACTGGCATTTTTATATTAATAGTAACACAACAGTGTTGTAAAAAACCCTCAAACCTTCAGAGACTATTCTATCACAAAGAAAGTGAATTCATATGTTATATTACAACAACTTCAAAATTCAGATTGGACCATATTTATCAACCCAGTTGGTGCAAAGCTAATTTAGAAGCTAGAATCTGTCAAAAAGTTCTCTATTTATCTTCCATATTTTATCAGTCAAGTGCTGTACAATGACAAGTCATCATAAAAGGCCTGTTTGGGCATACAAACACCAAAACAACAAAATAATAAAACACTGAAGAAAAGCATCCTTGTTTGGAAGACTAGTGTCTTCTACATTGCACTTTATTTAGTGCTGTATTTTATCATCCATTCTATCATTTTCGTTGAAAAGCTTTCCCTCTATAATTTCTGAATAGTTTCCAGATATTTTTAGGTTTTATTTTCAAATGAGGGAAGACCTTCAAAATCATTGTTTCTGTTACGTAGGAAATGTATTCCATATGCCTTCATTTGAATAATCTTTCATCAGACTGGGTATAGTATCTATTGCCCTCACCATTCAACTCACAAGGACCTTTTTGAATCTGTCACACAATTGATGAATAACAGGTAATTTGCAAATATATATATTCAGTTTATTGCCACAAAAGCTCCCCAAATTTGGTGACCCTCTTTCAACTTAGACAGGCATGATAAAATGTCAGATGACAAAAATAAGCAGTAAAGATTAAGTTCTTTGCAATTGGCAGGAATCTCCTACATAAGCCATAATTTTGAAAATTTGCTCCTTCATGCAACACTTCTCTTGATTATCTGACAAAATCCTTTGCTGAATTAATTTTAACTCTGTGTGTAAAGGTATTTTAAAACTACCTTCAGCATAAGAATTTAAAGTAAATAAAAATGGAGTATTTAAAACACCCTTTAAAAATACTTCAGAGTATTAAAATATTCCATTCACATTACTGAAGTATTAATTCCACTTTTGATTATGAAATTAAATAGATATTCTTAACAGAAAGAATTCTAAAAACTTTAAAAAAAATATTTTTTAACTGATGGTTCTCTCATGTTCTTTCTTTAATGTTCCAAAGCGTGCGCGCGCACACACACACACACAAAATGTGAGCATTTTACTGAGCATTTTGCACAGTGTCATTTTAACTTGTGGTCACAAGTCACTGAAACTTGAGAGAGAACTACTGATTTTTCCTAAATGTTTAAGTTCCTAAAAATACCTAAAATATCAAAAAGTCTTTTTAGACATTTAATTTCAGATTTAAGGCAAAGCTCAAAATGATCACGATAACTTCAATAACAAGATAGCAAACTTGAGTATTTCCTTTTTGCCTCAAATAGAATGCAAGTTTAACAATTTTCTAATTTGTATGGATTTCATTCAGGAAATGCAAGATTCATTCCCTCTAATTTTTCACTACTTCATAGACTATTTTTTTTCATTGTTTAATTAAGAAAAAAACAATTTTCTCATTACTAAGTAAGTTTCTACCATATCCTGACTTAGACTTGCATGCAATTAGTGCCAGTTGTTGGATTTGCTTTAACAAGTACAGAATTTTCCTGAAGAGAGCTAATTTCATATTATTCTCAAATGTTTAATCACCCAAGATGCTGAATTATGTAGTTAGGCTAAGAACTCACTCATTTTGCAGTTAAAAAACAAACTCCACTTCAATTTTCATTATCTCTTCAAGTTAAATTCTTAACTCTGAGATCTGCTAAGGTTACTTGAGATCTCTTCAGACTTGGAATCAGGATCAGGAGCAATCACAAGTAACAGACTCTCCACTGCAGCTGAATAGTCAATGAGATACTTGCAAAGGGTCCTCAGAAGCTGCAGCACCACAGCTCTCCTCGCTGAGTTTTAATGGGAGATTTATTTATATGATGCAAGAGCACTGCCTAAAATACACCTGCTGACTTCCATTCTTGTAGAAAGTTTTGTGGTTGCCACAGTATGTGAGTAGTTTGGATATAATCACAAGCAGGAATGAATCAAAACAGAAAAGACAAATCATTAAAACCAGAGTACAGAAACCATTGGATAAATCTGTGCTCGCATTCAGAAAATAATTGTAGGATTAAATAAATACAGGGCTGAGGATTTTAAGCAGCTTTCTATAATGACAGACTTTCCAGAACACTTAGAGTAAAGGAAGAACCTGTAGGATGCAGCACTTGAAGTTACACTCTAATACTATCAATTTACAGAACAGAATTTGAACCAGAAAATCAAAATTTTCCCACTTTGCTGCATCTGGTAAGATTCTGTGTGAACACTCTTTCAGAAAAGTTAGACATTTACAAGCAAAAACAGGTAATAGAACTGTAAAAAGAGAATAGTGATATGAGATTACAAGATATGTAAGCAAAATCAAGACAAACATTGAATCCCATCGTCAATTTAGATGTCTCTATATTTGAATTAGTTTGTAGTAATCACACATAAAAGTTACCATTATATGAACTACTTATAAGTCAAAAGTAATCTATTTTATCCCATGTAATGTAAGACATGGACTGGAGTATTAACCATTAAATATAAACAATAATTGAAGGAAGCTTAAAAGGTCTTTACCAAGGCAATCACTTAGATTACCTACCTGTGCCTTTGTAATACTTGGTACAGTTACCATATTCGATATCCTCTTTTTTAATATCAAACTGAGGCAGAGCAATTTTCTCTAGCTGTACAGGATCTCCAGACTGCCAGATAAACCGTAAGTCATCAGTTGTGTAACCAACTACAAGAACAAAATAATAATACATGTTTAAAGAACCACCTCAATCAGACTAAACTCTGCAAGAAAACCTAGCGTATATGTAGCATGTTTCTTTCAGTCTTTTTCTTTCTAGTTCCTGTTCAAATAAATAAATACAAAAATTAAATAACTCACAGCTGAATTTTTAGGCCTAAATTAGGATTTTTAGGCCTAAATTAGGATTTGATGGGTGGAACATTATCAGCTGACGAAGAGGTGTTTGTTGCAGTGTGTACTGTTTAAAGAAAGAAAGCAAAGCTCTACTCTCCACAGCTTTCAAGCCTCCATATTAATTCATACTCTACTTCAGCAAAGCATGAAAAATGTACTGAATTTTAACAGGACTCACGAATCCAAGTAACTTCAAAAGAATTTAACAACTCCATTACTGTGGTGGATCTTGGGTTTTGTAAAAAACAGCCTCTCTGCTTATTTGTTCAGACTAAAAGCCCTGACTCATGAAAGCATTTCCATTCAGGAAATACTCGATCAGGAATTTGAGCAGATGTGCAGTCCTACAGAAATCAGCTCAGTGCCTTCATGACCTCCTGAGTATGGACAGACTTCAGCACCTGAGTGTCTAAATCATGATGTATACACCACCATCAAGCAAGAGGCAGTGAAAGTTAGACTCACAATATTCAAGCATAAAGCAATATTGATTAAATATGCATAATCAGAACCATGATTTTATATGCCATTTTTTTGCAACCTTCTGTTTATTAAAGATTAACTTAATTCAAACAGAGATAATGTGTGCTAGGTGAGAACAGGGATGAGGAAATATAAAAAAGATGGAGTTGGAATGCAGCCTTTTGCAGTTCAAAGCCCTTAAAAATGTTTAAACAGCCATTCTTTTCCTGGAAGCATTAGATTAAAAAAGTGAAACTGTTCATAAGGTTTGTATTGTGCCTCTATGATTCACAATAATTTAACAAAAATCAAAACATCCCAAAGCTCTGTAAAGTAAGTTAATATCAAAAAAATGAGTTTTTTTAATTCTTCATTCATAATGTCAGTCTCACCCCCTTCCAACACTCAGCATACCACAAAACTGCCAAGATCCTTTATGATAATAATTACTGGACAGTGAAATTTCTGTCTATAGAGAACTGGTGGCCTTTTTTTGATTTTGAAATCTAGCAAATACAAACAAAATATTGATTTGAAAATAACCTAAGAAGAATAAAACTGCCAAATGCTAAGAAGGAAAGAACTGGAGGGACAGACAGGAGGTCATGGGTACCATTCCTACTTCTGACAATTGAAATAAAAGGTAGAAGAAAGCACACTGTCTCTCCAAAGAAGTAAATTCACGCTGAATTTGAATATATCAACATAGCATGCATTTTAGTTCATTCTTGAACAATTATTCCATGCAATGCTTGTGAAGCAACCCAGACTGAGAAAGCTCGAGCAAACTTCTATCAATATTACTGTCTAATTCCAGTTTAACCCTAAACTGATTTGCGTTTACCATAAGAGTTTACTTCAGCTAATGTACATACCTAGTAGTGATGAGCAAAACTACTATGGGCATACTACAGTTCTGAAGATAAATGCTGGAAATCAAAACCTAAATTGAAAACTCTACTAATTTATTATTATTATTATTCTTATTATGATTAACCTTGCTCTTTCTTCACTTATGACTTGCTTTCCCTAACCTCATCTTTCCCACCAGAGCTGGTAGAGCAAAAGTTGAACAACTTTTAGTGTTACAGCAGGAACAGGCTGTAACAGTAAGCCACCTTCCTTCTCTCTGCTCCACACTTGTCCTTATTCTGGAAAACAGAATTACTATGAAAGTGGGATCACCAGGGATTGAAGTGCTGGAAAAAGGCTGTACTTGAGTAGGCACTCATGTACTTGGGGCATGAGAAAGAATATGAGTTTCAGAAACATTTTGTCTGCATGAAGCCCTTCAAAGAGACAAGACCTGTCTGCCCCATCAAAAGATTAAATCACCTGGAGACCAGGACAGGATTGGTAAGGAATAGACGCTTAACTACAGCCACAGCATGCCTTGAAACCACTTTCAAAACATTTCACACTAGATGATATCACTGCTTTGGCATCAAATACTTTTCCTTTGGTACCATATCAAAGGGGTTTCAAGCAGTACCATGCATCATCAGTGCAAGGGGATAAACTGGGCCCCAACAACCTCCAAAGCAGCACAGGTTGTAGAAGTTAAAGCTACCTGAGGAAGCCATTCTTTTTTCCAAATGATATGTGTTTCCAATTTGACTAAGTTTATTGTAAATTTTTTTATAAACCTCCTCAATTGTCATTATGGTTGACAGTAAATGCTAAAACCAAGTATGAACAGTGCCATAACTGTAAGAAATATCTTTGATAGGGAAATGTGCATTGGTAGGAACCAGTGAATATCAGTTTCATAATTCATTAATGATGTTGACATGAACAATACAGAACTGATAATTTTTGTTTGATTCTCATGCATGCCTAGAAGAGAACGTTTTTATGCACAGAATAATTTACATACAGCTTTCCAATTGCATCTTGCAGCGCTGTGTATCCATAGGAAACAAGGTCAAGTCCAAAGGGCATGACAGAGTAATGGACAACCTGAAAATACAGAAATGGTATTTAAAAACAGTGTGAACTGCCACATAAGTAGTAGATGGCCATAAGAAAGAAAAAATCACAGGTATTTGATTTTCATCTTCTAAAGCAGCAGAAACAAAATTTAAAGTTATAATTAGCAGTTTGAAACGCAGATCTCTAGTACAAAATAGGAAAATAAAACTTATAGAGGGCTTTAAACACATAACAGTTCACAAATTAGAGAACTACTAATACAAGACAAAATACATATAGGTCACAAGAATAACCTAACCAAATGTCCATACAGAACTAAGTCCTGTCTCCAGCAGCGGCCAATGGCAGACATCTAAAAAAGAATGTAATACTATGGCAATCTGGAAATGTTATTTTTCCAGATACCCAGCAACATCCCTGAAGTTGCACCTCAAGGACTCCCTAAACCAGAAGTGATGCTTCAGTATTTAAGGGACCTTGACAGATTTTTTTTGTCTCCAAGGAGCTGTTTTGATTCTGGTTGCTTTCTCGAACCTATGTATCCTGGTTTTGGCTGGAACAGAGTTAATTTCCTTCCTAGCAGCTGGCACAGTGCTGTGTTTTGGATTCAGTATGAGAATAATGTGGATAACACATTGATGTTTTGGTTGTTGCTCAGTAGTGCTTACCCTAAATCAAGGACCTTTCAGTTTCCATGCTCTGCCAGTGAGCAGGTGCACAAGAAGATGGGAGGCAGCAGGGAAGGGATGGTCAGCAGGTGTTGAGCAATTGTATTCTGCATCACTTGTTTCTCTTGGGTTTTATGTCTCTCTCTCCCTTTCCACTTTATTACAATTAATTTTAGCATTATTACATCTATTATTTTGTTTTACTTTGCTTCAATTGTTAAACTGTTCTCAACTTTTATGGGCTTTCTTTTCCTGCTTCTCCTCCCCATCCCACCAGGGCCAGGGGGAAGGGGAAGTGAGCAAAGCAGCTGTGTGGTACTTAATTATCAGCTGGGGTTAAACCATGACACCATGTAACCTTTAACATGCATAGCATCTTGCAGCAAAGAACACTATAGTTTAGCTGCACACAATCTAATAATCTCCTTTTATATATCCTGAGTTTGTCTCATAGCTCTTTTACTGGAAAAGAAGGCAAAAAAATCAATGTCCATCCATTCTCTCTGTATATTTGTGATTTAGAGATCTCTAAGTCACCACCTCAATTATCTTGTTTTTTCCAGCGTGAAAAGTTCTGCCTTGCTCAGCTGGTCTGTACCTTTCACCATCCTTGCCTCCCTTCTTCCCAGTGGGAAGACCAGAATTGCACTTGTATTCATAATCCAAGTGTAGCATTCATTTATGAAGTGGCATAACATTCTCTTTCATCCCTAATACTTCCTAGAATTCAAATCACTTTCTCAAACAGTACTGAGCTATTTTCAGACAACCAGCTGTTACTTCTCACAGATAATTTTCTTAGCTGATAGCCACCTCCAAACCAATCAGGTTTTATGTGATGTTACAGTAATTTTTTTCCTCATGTATAATTTTCAGTTATTTACTTTGAATTTCACCTCACACTTTGTTGCCTGGTCATTAGATTAATTTGTGGTTCTATTTTGTCTCTTACCTTTACTGCTCTGCATATTTTGGTATCATCAAAAGCACTTGGAAATTCACAATTTTCCGGATAATTTTTGTTGAAAAGCACAAAACCCAGTTGAGATTGTTTTTGTGGGACTCCACTGCTTACTTTCCCTGATGTGAGCACTAGGTGTTTATTCCTATTTTGAGTTTCCTAATTCTTAACTATTTACATAAGAGCTTTCTCTCATATACATTTTGTCATTCAAGTATTTCGATAACTGGAGATTCTTTAATTTATATGTGATAATACTTATGTAAACTAAAAATGCCAGACATAGAAATTATATACTTTAAAAATGCCACCAAAACACAATGCCACAAAAAATTATTATCTGCATATGTATCATCTAAGAACATAGTGTGTTACTAAAAAACCAGTGTATTTTTAGATGACCTTAATTTCAAAGTTACTGAATTTGGTTTTGTTATTTCCAAGTATTCAGAGAATAATTTTTCCATCAGAAACACTTTCATTACTATTCAGTCAATATTCATTAATCATTAACCTAACCTATTGAGCTTATTTATGAATGGCTGCAACATTTGAAAAAGATTTCAGTGTTTCATTCAACATTTGATGCTTCAAATAGGAAGATTCTTTCATAGCTGAAAGTGACTTTCTACTTTGAACTATTAATTTCTACGCACTTCAAACCCTGCTACAGAAGCAATTGGAATCAAAACCAGGACCTTCAGAGCAAGCCAAATGAAATGCTTTGATTGCCCAATGTATTTTCTTTTCTGATCACTGCCAGAAATAGTCTTGAGATTGACTTTTCTCATCCTGATTTGAAATGGGAAAAAAAAAACAAACTCTCCTTTTTTTTTCTCTCCATTTTTACTACATGAAGAAATAGCTCATATGACCCTAACTTCTGAAATAGTTCTCTCTTAAAAGTAAGTTGTAGAATATTCAGATAATCATTTTTACCTCTATCAGAGCAATATGTTCCTGTTCACACCTGAAGAAAATTCACTTGCTGTTAGAAAATTGAGCCTAATCTCTACAAATCATTGGTTCTATAAACTCTCCAGATCTGTAATTCACTATGACATCCTTTTTAATCAATCAATTTGCTCTTTTCCGTGGATGACTATCTTTGTGGCATTGTGTATACCTTTGATAAACCAACTCAAACCACAAAAAAGTACAAGTTAATTGCAAAGAAATTGAACAGTATTTTGGGATTTTCCAAAAAACCCTGATACCCGTTCAGGCATAGAACTTAATCAGTATTATTTCACAGTACTTTTACAAAACATTTATATTCACAACTTTTGTAATTTTTGCCTTTCCCTATATCTTTAGTAAGTAAACACATCATTTACTTTGGTTGATGTAGAAATTCAAGCAGCATGCAAAATATATTCTTCAGCTGGAGGCTTTTTTCAGGTACCTTATCCACTTCATTATGTGTCTAGGAATCTAAGCAGTTATCAAAGGGGTTTAAATTTTGGTTCCAATAATGTTAGTTTTACTTAGTGTGTTAGCTTAACATGACACACAAAAGTGAACACACTTCAGATTTCTTGCACCTGCAGTGCTATCAACTGATGCTTTAAAATATCTTCATCTGATTTCTTTACACATATTTAATTTATTGTAGTATTGTTTACAAAGTGTCATATAATTTTAAATATCAGTCATTAGTCATTAGGTTACTAAGTCTAATAAGCATACACATTTCAAATAAAGTCATTTAAAAAATAGTAGAAATATGTAAATAAAATACCTCATGCTGACTAGGACATCTCCATCCCGAAATATAAAAAGAAGGATATTTTCTTGTGTGACATCATGGAAGTTAGCATTTTTTTCATTTGCAAAGAATAAGTCTGGCTTCCAAAGACACTTGAACATAGTTGGGTCCACCGTCAGTGTATCTGAGCCTCTCCAGTCATTGGGCAGTTTGAGTCTGGGGTCATTCCACTTCTGTCTTAGAAAGATGTTGACTCTATAATCCTGATGGTAAGAATAAATAAATATTATACCAGACAAAATTCTAGCAAAAAAAACCCACTGAGAAATTATACCATTCTATCATAAAAACGATTCATATCCTGATTTTTTTCTATCACAAAGACGTTACTCACTATTCAAATGACATTAATAAGTGTTACATCTAATAGACTTCACTACAAATAGGTAGATTATGTCTCACTCATGTTTTGAATATAGCAACTTTCTTTAAATACAGGACCAAACTGGTCCCCCGGGAATCATTTCTGCATCCCCTCGATAGTGGCCCCCTGTTACTCAGGCAGAGAGAAAAGCATGCAGCAAGGCAGGGAGAGGCCATAGCTTGACTACGCTAAATGGCTGCAGGCAGCAGGCACAACATATCACTTCTATCAGGATATCCTGCGAGTGCTGATTCCAGTTTATTCTCTATTTGGTTAAGTGGCACACTGATGGAAAAATATCACACTATAAAAGCAGAAGTCCAGGCAGACAGCAGATTTTACACTACACACCCAGAACACAGCTTCAGACCTTCTAACAGCGATCTGGAACTATTTTGGTAACAGGAAAACTGATGCCAGTTTGTAACATAAGTGCTGAGGTAGCAGGTATGAAAGGAGAAACAGAATCAGTTTCGAAGAGAAAAAAAACAAGGCTTTACAGAGGAAACCTCCTTCTGGATTCAGCAGGACTCTTGTTGGACAGTAGTAGAGCCATGCTCAACAAGAACCTAATTTTGCTTTCGGGAATTGGAGTAACATGTGTCTCAAGGCAAAATGATACCCCGCACACATTCTGTCCTTAGTGAAAGCTGTGTGAATGCAAAGGAAAAATATGACCCAGAATGTCAGTCATGATTTTTCAGTCTTATTTCTAAGTCTTCTTGCTTTTTACATTTACATTTAAGCCAGTGCCTCTTTTTTCAAGTATATGTAAACTAGGCAGATCACATACAGAAAAAGAATAAAGGTATTGTTGAAATGAAGTTTAAAACCCCAACCAAATAAACCAAAATTCTAAATGTAAGATAAAATCTATCTGCAGTCTTCCTAGTTCTTTCTACAGTGTGCTTTCTTTTTGCATAACTGTCTACTAGGTACAAAGCCTCCCCCAGTAGTGAAAACACTGTTACTGCTGTACAATTATACCAAAATGCTAGAAATTTGTGAGTGAAGGTTCTCAAAGTATTTTTGGTTTGTCAAAGTATTCTGCATACAAACTAATTTTATGAAGTTGTTTATTTTACGTGTTAATGTCCTATTATACTTTTTTGTTGTTGATATAACATGAAGTATTCTGTTGCATTTACTGCATTTACATTCCAAAGCTGGTGCCAAGTTGAGACTGTCATGCTAAGTTCAACAGGAAGGAGTTCACTTGGCTAAGACCTCATGCAGAATAACTTAGCCTGTTGAATTACCCTGTAAATTGAAATACAGTGCTCATTTTTCCATGTCTAGTCCACCAGTCAAATCAGCCCAAATATTTCTTTATTACCCTATACTGTGTAATATTCTTCCTTAATGCATTGTAAGGAAAAGTAAAGCATCAAAACTAAGTGCTTGTTACTTGTTGGTAGTCTCTTTTGGAAAAAATGCACGTAGTCTGACTGATATTTATACAGAGACCTATATTATCTTGCCAAAGTAAAGAAGAAACAAAAAATAACAGTTAATATGAAGTGACTTTGTATTGGAAGGTTCTCACAGAGAAGCTTTAGAACCAGAGGGAATTCAGGTTATTATCTCAGAAAGCATCTTTTCAATTATATGTATATAATTGAAAACTTATTTGCTTCTTGCTGAAGTTCCCAATTCCATATGCACTTCTTGACTCAGTGAAAAAAATTACTCTAAATCATATGAGATAAATACTGCATACCATTCATGCTCACAAGCATCACACTATTTGTAGCACTAAAGTCAGCTTCCCTATAACAAGTCATTATCCTAATTTTAACAAAATAAGATGCCTTCTCAAAGCCATAGGCAAATGATAAGCAGTGTCCAACACTTGCCTTCAGCTTACCGAGTCAGTAGAGGGAGTTATTTACATCACTGAAAAGCAGAATGCACTGGCAAAATAAGAATTGTAAGTAAGATCAGGCGGATAGTATTTTATTTCCTTTCTTTCTCTACTACAAATGACCTTAAATAGACCAAACAATGGGACGTTGAGACATTTCAAGAACTTGATTTTGTTCCGATTTAACTCAATGGAAGAAAAATCCCATTAATCTAAAATAGGTATGTTCTAAAATAATCAGGCCTAGATTAGAGACTTGTGAAAGGGGTACTTGGAGAGGAAGGCCACCACATACTTGAGGCAATACAGAAAATGTAGAAGAAAGGAAAGAGATGTCACAATACAAAACCGTGGCTAACCAGACAACAGTGTGCAGAAGGGCTGCTTCTTACAAGAATATGAACTATTACAGCATCTGGCAGCAGTGTAGACTATGACCTGGTACATACCTATTTTGAAAGAAGTCTGCAACCAGTCGTCTCAAATTTGCACCATGGACTTCAAGATTCAGTAAGTGTACTATGATTAGATTCAACAGGGGCTGAAAAAGTAGTCTGTATGAAGCAACTGGTCTTCCTGTTGTACGTTTTACAAACATTTTTTGAATATTTCAGTGTGATTGGCATTTTATAATGAAGGAGAGCCAAATAGGAACTAAAAAGCCTGAGACCTGACAGGTAGAAAGAAACACAGAAGTATTCTACAGGGCTTTGTTTTCCCGTGTAACTCTAATAGAAGGCAAGTTGCTTTCAGGGAGGTTGAAAGGGGAGGCATTCTAGGAAATATTTCAAATGCAGCCTACTAAATAGTGGGCATGTGGCCAGAAAACCTCCTCAGGCCAGAAATCAGGCATTGCCTATACATCTCTGCAAAATGGAGCACATAGCAGATCATGAAAGACTTTCTACATAAACTGCAGTCACACAAATAAAGGAAGAATAATAGTGCTTTTTTTTTTTTGATAAAGTAGATTTTTTGGATAAAGTAGCAAATTTCATTTTTAAGATTAAAATAAGGAAATTGAATTTTTGTTTATATACATGAATATTAAAAAGACACTTCTGCAAGGTTTTAAAGTAAAGGAGAAGGAAGAAGTCATTTGAGTCAGTGAAGAAAGGTCACACTGCAAGTAAAAACCTTGAATATAGATTCTGTAGACAGAGAGTCAGATCACCATCTCAGCTAAAATATTATAGTCCTGTGGGTATTTATACCAGAAACTCTCTATCGCTAGGAATCCTTGACTGCTCATCCAGTTTAAAACAGTTTCCAGAAGTGACATAACCACCATATTATCCCACAAAACTGCAGTATGAAAAAACACTTGCAAAATCAGAAGTAGATTTAGCATGGGGATCCTAGAAAAGTGATCTAATGACTTAGAAGGAAATAAGTTACAGGATTCAAGATAACGGGAGCTCACTGGAAGGTAGCTCTGGCATAAGCTCTTCTTCATTTTATCTGTACAAATTCTGATTTTCTCTGTAGTTAACTAACCTTTTTGTCTGTTTTTTTTTCCAGGTAACTTGCCTCATAACTGTTTGGAAGCATTGCAATTCTTTTGAGTATTCAACAACACAACATGAACACTACTCTTTCTAGACACAGAGCAAACATTTGCCCTTCACACTGTTCACAAGGGCTTGATTAAAGCAATACAGGCTTCTGGCCATTGGATCCACAGTATGGGTACTATCTTGCTTTAAACCAATATAACTTCAAATATGTTGATGCTTTTCTATAAACTCCCTTCTTTCTTAAAACTAAGCAGACTTTACCTTCATGGGAGGTAATCTCTACTCTTTTTTGTTGAGGATGAGCCAACTCCATAGCTATAAATGCAATTATCATGGGACCTTTTCTCATGGGCACTCTACACGTTTGTTGGGCCTTCTACCACCACCTCCCTTCTGGTCATCTGGTACCCATGATTATTTTTCCCCATACTTCCATCACCCAAAAGAAGGAATCATTGCTTTGGCATGGCTATAGCAGGATGCTTTAAATCCAAACAGATTTTGCAAAAACTAATTAATTCAATTATTGGCACCAAAAGTGGCTACAGAGCAAAGAATCCTCATAATATACTTCATTGACCAAAAAACTTCAAAATTTCACAGACTTTTTCTATCAGTAGCAATATCACTCCAACCACTTTAGTAGCTTCTAATAATTTTAGAGACAGTCAAGAAATTAATATGCCTCATTATTCTCACCAATCCTGGAGACAGAAGATATGTAGACAGACACTCTCTTCTCCAACACCAAGGAATTTTTTCAGCAGTTCTGGTACTCCTGCAGATGTTTCCTTTTCTCAGTGCAAGAGGCCCCCTGGTCCTTCTCAGACTTGGTGCCTCAGCTCCAGGAAATACTTTTCCTATGATTCTGAAGGTACAAGTCTTTTCCTAGTCTAAGAGACCCGCTTCTACTGTCTGGTGCATTACTCAGACCATCTGAAGACAAGTACCAACCTATCCCCAAAGAGAGCAGTGGTTCCTGACTGTCCACAGGACTCAATTCCCATTTCAGCAGGAAGTTTTCCAAGTGACACACAGAAGAACAGATCGACTGTTTATTTTGTCAGTGCTTCCTGTGAAATATTAAGGCCATCGAGAAGTAATCCAAATTTCACATAAACATGCTTAGCTATCATAGTGATCTCAGCTGGAGACAGAAATCTAAATAAAAGCATAAATTAAAGTAAGGATGGTGTCTGAAGTTCTGAAATATGGAGGAGAGTGTGACTTATCTTACAGAACATCCTAGTAAATTTGTGAGTGACCCTATCAGGGAGTAACAGGCAGGCACACATACATTGCTGGAGAGAACATACTTGATTTTTTTTTTTGGAGGGGGTGAGAGGAAGCACACCCCCTACATTCATGTTTTCTTACTATTTGAATCTGGATGAATTGTAAAAAAGCCTCTGTAAAAGTCACTTTTTAAAGCATGCCATAAATTTCAGAAACTTGAAAGGGCCATCTGGCCTAATATACTTGACATCTTAGACACTTATCTCACTGCTACTTTCCTGCTCTTCCTCCCTGGCCCTCTTTAAACTTGAGTCCTCCATTTTTTTTTCAGAAATAAATCTCAGGGCATCTTAAGCAAATTCAGGTTTTTTTCTTTTCATATCGCTTCCCAGTAATGCCATTAGTGGACCTACAATCCTTTGCAATCAAATCTAAATCTTTATACACTGCTAGCTAAAGAAAGAGAAATTTCTGGTCAAGCTGTTCAAAAGCTGTTTCAGCTACAAGGTATGTACAACTCTGAGCAGCTCTGCAGTCCTACTGAAATGTCATTAAGGTAACATGTAAGCTGGTTCTGAATTTTAAATGGGCACTTACTTCCAACAACAACAAAATGTGTTTAAATTTTATTAGTGGTATTATGTTTTATTGCTTCTCTGCCATTATGAGTCAGAATGCCTTGCTGTACTTTTTTGAATAATACACCAAGTAACCTATATACTAACTCTCAGGAAGATTATTTAATTCATAGTACCAATAGGTTTCTTCCACTGAACTTAATAACTTATGGAAGTAAGTGAATCTTTTGCATCTCAGAAACTATGGATTTCCTTTCATGTAAATCAGATTCTAAAGCTACAATAATCTGTGCATACATATAAAATGAAATAGATGAATAGGTTTATGGCATAAAGCACAGTCAGTCAATCACTAACCCCTTTAAGGTAATTCTCAGTGCCTACAACCACAACAATCATTTCTACTTTACAGTTCGTAATCCCAAACTTGAAATTTAATAAGAAAATCTCTATGTGTGCTATAATAATTTCATTTCAGTCTTACCATAGTTGTCTCTTGAATTGACCCAAAGCTGTTAATGAAGATGTTAACTGCAACATCGACTGGGATTCCTTTAAAAAAAGATTAAAAATAGTGACCTGCACAATCCAGTAAAGGTACATTATCCTTCAGTAAAAGTTCCTTTATACTGATATCACAATTTAAAATGTTTTTATAGGGTCATACAACTTCATCTTTTCAAGTTAGTATATACAAAAGCAAGGGTAATCACAAAACCTCCTTTCAACCTAGTGATCAGAAAACAAAAAAAAAAAAATCCTTAGTCTAGAGAGCTAATCCTAAAGAATTTCACAGACCATATATCTAAATGAATAATTTTTGATCTCCATGATTTTCTGTTATCACAGAATGCATAAGCCAGTATTCCTTTTGCACACAGTGTAATGGATAGAGGCAATTCACATTTCTAGCAGCAGACACTTTTAACTGTCAAGGTCATAAGGATGATCTATCATACCAAATTACCTGTTCATGATTTATGATGAGACACTTATTGATATTTTAAGAGGATACTTCTTTGTGCAAGTCAAGTACCTCACTGTAAAGTATGAGTACAGGCAGGTAAAAATTATTGCATGCAGCTTTCGCAGCTGTCTAGTCTTAGTGCGAGAGAGTTGGAAAGCGTCTCCATTTTACAATGGTTACTGATTTGCCAAGAAAAACTTCTAGAAGGCAGCAGCTGTGAAGATATTAAGATAGCCTGGATTTTTTTTCTCTTTTCCACAGCCAGGATTCCTGTAGCTGCAGAGGGATGGTGTGACAGCTGCTATATCTGCCCTCTGTCACCCTGGGGGAACTGATTGGCAGTCATTTAATATGGTGTTAACAGAGAGTTATCACCAGGCAAGAAGAATTGGCCTGACGGTTGTGAGAACTAATCATGGCCCACAGGTTTTATTTATTATCTGTGTTGTGAGCGTCAGCATGTCCATTAGATCTGATCTTATTTACACTGTAACAAACACTTAATTCAGTGGGTTTCTTTTTACTTTCAGCAACGAAAGAGCTACAAGAACATATGAAGACTGTTTTGACAGCGTAAGTAAATACAGTACAAACTAATATATGCCTCTTCCAACAGCTTGCTTGTCTGCATAAAATATTTAGGTGTACATTTAATATATAAATTCAAACTCATACTTGTGGTTCACCAGAAATATCGAAGATAAAACTTCACTTTTTTCAGTTAAATCAGTTTGTGGAGTTTTTGGTTTATTTTTGTTTTGGTTTGTTTTTTTTTTAATCAGACTACTTAAATGTGATGCCTTTGGTTATGCAATAAGCATATTAATTCTTTTAATGCCTGATGCATGTGACAGAGTACCCATCACATCACTAGTAGCCAAGAGTGTACTCCCTCTTCCAGATTTGAATAGAAAGTGCCATCCAAGAAAATCACTCATGTGTGAGGAACATTTTAACATGGGCAAACCACTTGTCAGAAAATGTTCTTTTTCTTCCGCCTCCCTGTGAGTTAACACTACATGTCCTCCTTTTTCCTTCTGTCTTGATTCTTACCAGGCTGCCAGCAGGGTTATCAAAAATATAAAGAAATCTGCAACATGCTTTGCAATTAGAAGCTGATTATGCTGAAGAACAGGTAGAGAAGAGGCTGGATGTTTATTCTTTGTGACAAGACTCAGTACCAAAAACATATAAATATGGTTCTATAATAAGAATAAGAAAGAAGCAGTATACTTGATAAAAACTGAGTTTAATATGATTATAAAACAGTGAAACAGAACGTCTGAAAATAGTCTCTTCATAGGCACAATAAAGATTTCCAAATTTTTCATACTAGTAATATGCATATTAAAATATCTTAGTGCACATACATGTGAGTTTTAAAATGAAAGAAATGATTTATGCAAACTGCATAAATTACATACATAATCTGTATGTAATAAAATTGTATGTAATAAAATGTATTTTTTCAGAAGAGAAATCCTAATTCCTGGAAAGTGTAATTTACAGCTCTGTGAGTTATCAGAGGTTTTGCAGAGAATATGTATTCCAACCTTTTCTGCATATATAATGAAGTCACACTTGCCTACACGGAAGAATCCTACAACACTGATGACCAGAGAGATGTTTTAAAGGCAAAGAATGTGTTTAAATGCATTACTACAGTGCATAAGCTCTATAACTAAAATATCTTTAACAGATTTAATAACTATACTGTTTCCAAATAGTGATACTGTTGATCCCAACCTCTTATAGTTATCTTAAAGGATGTCTATAGAGAAATTTGATATTTTAAAATACTGTAAAACAGAGATACTACAAAAATTCTAACTAAAATGTAGGCATAAAATATTTTTAAGATTTATTCTGTAAAATCTACTCCTACTTTTAAAAAGTCTCTTATAGTAGTAATAATTACAAAGCATCCCATACTATTATGATAATGAAATCCTAACATAGTATCTTGCACCTGAAAAGCCTAAATATCTTCTGCAGTTTTATACTATCTAGGGAAATTTTAATTTTAAAAAAAGAAACAAACCAGAACTTTAGGTTGTGAATATTATCTCTACATAAATTTTCTACATATGAAAAGAGCAAAAGTTAAATTCCAAAGATTAAAGCAAAGGCTGAAATATCTGACAAACCTTTGAAATTAGGCCTTATCCTGGGATCATAGCTGAGCAGTAGCCTATTCAAGATATTGCTGGTTGAATTAGCAGGTACTCTTGCAAGGTCTTCAGCTGATTGTTGCCTGTAAAAAAAGAACATTAGTTACTATCAAGACAGAAAGGACTGTATGCTTAAACTGAAGTAATTTTAAAGTAATGCCATAAATGCGATTTCACAAGCAAAGTAAGTTGATTGTTTTCAGGTTCCACATTGTATAGTGTTCCTTTCCTTGAGATGTTCTAGTATTTTTCAAGAAACTGTAATAAACACAAAGTCCTATGTACTCTTAACTACAACCTTGGAAGCAAATAAACTGTAATTCATGAATTGTTCCCTTGCCTCCTAACATAAATATCCAGGGGGAAACGATTTCTTCATCAGTAGAAAGCAGTCACCTGAACTATTTTTAGTGACTGTCAGATTAGGAACTTCAATAAATTGACAGCCACTTTGTAGGTGCCAAACCATGCAGAGGCTTTTGGCAGTCTCCTGCTCTCACATGCCAGCACCAGCTATTCCACCCAGAGCTGGAGGATTGCGTAATCTCATTGTCAAGTGCTAATAAAAGCTTTGTTAAACAAAGAAAAGCAAGGTCTTGGACTCTCCTCTGCTTTTGCAGGAGGAATTAAAACATCCTCAATTGCCTTGCTAATACTGTGCTGGGTGTTAAAACCATTGCTACAACTCAAAAGAACCTGTGACAGGTAAATGTAGCTACAAGAATATATGAAATTGAGTGCAATAAAAAGCAATATGGGTGCATCAGTCCCCATCTCCATCCCCAGTACTTTAAGCACCTAGCACTTTACCCTGTTTAATTTCTTTTTTTCATTATTCTCTCCCACACCAATGTCAGCTTGACAGACCTACAAGTTATTCTCTGAAACATCTCACTTCACTGCTTTTTTATTTCTTATCCTTCAGTTTCCTTCATGTCCTCTGGGACTTCTGCCTTATTTAAACATTTATTGAAGAAATATTAGCTCTCCAAAAGGCTTTTGGCCAGTTTAAAAAAAAAAAAAAAGGTTTAATGAATATATTAGACTTCCTGATTTTAAGATGCCCAATTATAGCAGCTCCTGCTCAGCACCTTCTTATGGACTACTGGGAAATTAATTAATTAATTTATAATGGTCAGCATTGCATTATATCACTATTTGATTGAAAATTGGAGATGAGACCAGATCCTAGATCTTGAAAAGCTTTTATGAATAATGTCACCATAAAAAACAACCAGTTAGACCATAAGGGAAACAGGAGGAAATGAACAAGATCTGCTGACTTGGTAGCACTCACTATGCCTTGCCTGTTAGATTGAATCTCCTCATATAACAACTAAAACATTTACAAACAAAACTGTGAAGGAGTTCCCTATTATTAAAATCATGTCAACCATTTATGATAACATTACTGCATTTTATTATATCATAGTCTCCTCGATATCCTTTGAGCATTTTATCCTTCAAGGGAAAAAAAAAATCTGATTTCTGTTTTCTCTGTTGCATTCAGGAAATTTCTGAAACTCAAAGCTGCACATTTCTTTAGCTATTTTCTTGTATTTGCTTGTTGTAATAAATAAGGAAAAAATTATGGCAGCAAATAACCACTCGACCCTCCTTGAAATTTCACAGTACTCATCAGTAATTAGCATGATAAGTATGCATTCTGAAGGCTACTCAGAGATGTAGCTACTAAGAAGTATGTATCCATGACAATAGGATAAACTGTAAAACACAGGAAGAATTGAGGAACGGCATTGATATACTGGCTGCAGTATATAATTTCCCACCCACCTCTTGCACTAAACACAGTAAAACCTCTGTGACATGTAACAGTCACTTATCCAGAGATAAATGTTCTTCTAATAAAGCAACGTATGTTAATTTCCACTAGTATGCTCTGTGTACAATAAACCTCTGCTAATTTAAGAGAAATTAAAAAGCAATATGTTTTCTAACTCCTTTGAATAATTGATGAATTCAACTTCAAACAATTCTCCCAGAGTTCAGTTTATAGGAATTCTCCCAGAGTTGAGTTCATAGGGTTCTATATTTGACTTCAAAGTGGATCATTATGCAAAAGAACTAAATTATTTCCTTATTTGGTCAGACAGTTGGACTAGATGATCATTGTAACTTCCAGCTGAAGTATTCTATTCTATTCTATTCTATTCTATTCTATTCTATTCTATTCTATTCTATTCTATTCTATTCTATTCTATTCTATTCTATTCTATTCCTTCAATTTTGAGATTTGTGTTCACTTTTTAGTGACAACCTTTACCAGTGAACAGGTTGCTACAGAAATATCATAAACCAGCCTTGTGTGCTGTTTTTGCAGTTACCGCTAATTGGACAACAGGAAAACATAAAGCTAAGATTATTTTCCATTTTGTAACAGGAACAATTCAGAAAAGAAGGCTCATTTAGCTACTAAAAAGGCACTGTACACTATTTTATCTGATACAGAAAGGTTCATGGCACTGCTTTCTTGCAAGCCACACATATTAACATATAAAACATCTATATCAGATGTCTTCAAAAAGTGCATTTATAAAAGAAGAATGTCCTTAATACAGACAATAGGATTTCTTTTTAAATTATATATGCCCCATATAATGAAATATCAAAACAAAGCAAAGCAACAACTAATGAACAAACTTAAATCCCCCCCTTATTTTTTTTTAATTTCTGCTATGGGTTATATAAAGAAGTTCAGTAAATAGTGAAAACAGTAATCTGAACCACACAGGATAACATGGACACATAAATGAAATACAGATGCTCATAAAATGCAATGAGGAGAAGAGAAAAAAAGGTCTGAGAAATTAAATAAGTGAGAAACCAACAGTAAAAAAAAGTCAAATAAGGCGACAGGTTTATTTGTCTCTTCAAGTAAGAGGAATAAAGTGATAGCTTTTTGAGATCTGAGTTGCACTGCAGAAGTATTTAAATACAAATAGCTGTTCAGGCTGTTTGTTCAGAAGTTATCCATGAATGGGGCAAAGGAGACTTATTGCACTGGAAAGTCAGCGATGGGAAGAAGGGTGGCAGCACAGCTTTCTGTAAAGAGCATCACAGTCTCATCTTCCACAAGTTGTTGGATTGTGTTTTGAACTTACACAAGTGTATTAGTGCATTTATCCTCGTTTACCTAAGAACCAAGTGACATACAATACTGGCTGTTTTGAGTTAGGAGAAGGAGCACTGGGATTCAGTAATTGCTACTTTTAAAGGTCACTTTGAATGAAGTGGTTAAAATTACTACTGGGAAAAAAAGCTCTGCTGAGTATCAATCATATTTTCAATATGGTCTTTAACAGCATGCTGTCATTGAACTCCCATCACTCATCAGCACACAAGCAACATAACACCACCACAACAACTGGATTTCCTTCTGAGAGCCTTGCTGACCAAAACGCCAAAATTTCACCTGCAAATAAACACATCATATGTGTTCCTTGTGATGAGTGAAGAAGTTATAACACTTTCAGAGTGACAGAGGAGCAGAAAAACTTAACGGAATAGTAAATGGGATGTGTTAGGTGCTTGAATAAAGAGGTTGGGACTATTAAGGTCCAAGCCTTAAGATTTTTATCTATTTAATCTATTTAATCTTTTTATCTATTTAATCTATTAAGATTTTTACCTAAAGCTATAACTACCCCTGTTTAATTGGCCATTTTGGAATGAACTAATGATGTAAGACATGTCTATAGACTACATAAGAGAAAAAGGATTTGAGCTGAGATATGCCTTCCTAGAAGAGCATTACTTGTGTGCTGAAGGCTGTCTGAGTCCCATGTAACAAGACTCACACCAACTGAGAAGTTACTTACCACTTTTTCTAATTCAACTTACAATTTTCCCAGTTGTAAAAAGCTGGTAACTTAGATTTCCACCAGTTGCAGCATGCATTACAATTTTAATGCATTTACTTTAACTTGTGTTGAACATATGAGGAGCTGATGGAAAGCATTACAAAATGGAAATGTAGCACTTCACAGTAATTGATGAACCCTAAGATATGGTGAATACCAAAGCATAAGGCAACAGAAATCTCACAGTTGCTATAAAGGGAATTTAAAAGCAAGTAAGTGTAAAGATAGAAATTACTTTAAGAAAAATCTTACCTAAGTAACAATTTAAAAAATCCAAACAACCAACAAACAAAATACTCAAACCCAAAGTAGGATTTTTCCTTTTCTGAATTAAAAAAAAAAGGAAAACAAATGGTATTCTTGTATACTCAAAAGTATTTTCACTTCTACAAACAGTGTCCTCAAAAGTCAGAAAGAAAAAAAAAGTACAGTTACTCTTTTGGCATAACATCTCTGAGTGATATGACTGGCTGCTCTCTGGGCTTTGGGAGGTTACTTCTGGTACCACTGACAAATCAAATAATTACTTTAAATGCTGTATTTCATGGGATGTGAAGTAAGGTGTCCATCTCTTCTTCCACTGCAGCTCAACACATTTTATCACTGCCTTTGAAAAACATGATCAACATTTTCAATTGATGGCAACAGATAATTATTTTCATAATTCACTAATCAAAATCCAGAAGTTTAGATAAGCAGACATGCGTGACAAAGTGAAGCATATATTACACTTGGCTTGAAATTTATATAGCTTCTTACATTTGTGTTAGGCAAATGTGTCAGAAGACATTATATCTGTATAGGTCATCATGACATTTAGTCTCTCAGACCTCACTGAAGTTACAAGAGTCCTTACCACATGCAGTGCTACCGGAGGATGACTGCAGAAAAGAATACAAACAATATTCTATACAAAGTGGGAAAGAAAACCTTTGCAAAGTTCTAGATTACTGTCTGACACATAAAAATATGTATTCCAACTCGCACTGTTATCTCCAGCAAAATTTCCCATATGATACTGAAACAACAGATTTCAGTGCAGTTTATTTAATCTGCATGATGGAAACTGACATTTTTATCATATAACATGGCTGTGTATATCTGAGAAAGGTAAAAACAAGTTTGGGGAAACATAATACCTATTATCTCACCATATATTTTAAGTACGATTTCCCTGATACAAACTATCGGTGTTCTGATTTGCAGGCATTTTATTTTCTGAGTGTAATAATTCAAAGTATAAAACCAGGTTAATACAAATCAATGGCACACTATATAATTCTTCTGAGCGATCTCTCTGATCTCTAGTGTCTTCAAATTGTGCTGGGTAACACATCTATTACCAGGAAGATTATTTACAATTCCTCCAATGAAAAGTGGTATCACTAATTACATTAAAACTATGGAACTCTGAGTCACCATTTGAGTGTCTTCACAAATGCAGTTGACAGCTAAACACCTAAAATTAGATATGTTGCCTCAGTACCTAAATTTGGAGGTAACACAGTGTGATGAACAAAGAGAGAGGTTCCTTCATAGCAAATTTTGAAGCAGAAACCTAGATTAAGCACCTCAAATTGTAAACCACGAGCTGTAATGGTGAAATAACTCATCTTTCACCCCATGGTGAAGACAGACCAAAGAGATAGTTTCCTAATGCTGGACATGTAGGTAACCTTCCTGCAATTCTCTGCATCCCACCAAAGCCACCGCCTGTGACCCTAGTGCATAATGGGCATCCTGTTGTGTCCTGATGTAGCACACAGATATGAAACATGATCAGTATCCAAATGTTTAAGCAAAACTACAGAAATTTTAAAAACAATTTCTCCACAGCAGGCCCTTGTCCCAGTCTTTTTTTCCCAAATGTACTAACTAAGGAGGCAAAAACGGGTCCTGCTAAAATCTAACACCTGCACAGTGGTATAAGTAGCAATACAAGAGGAAAGTAGAAGTTTAGACATATTTTATATCATTTGTCTTGACAACAGGATTTAGACCTATAGTTTTCCTCGGGCTTAGGTTTAGGTGGTGCACGTTAACCTACAGATCCGAGTTTTTTCTCAGCCTGAGGCTGTATATGAAATACAGTCTGTAATTTTCTGCATAATTGTAGTGTCCCATCACTACGGTGTTCAGACTGGACTAAACACTGCTCAATGAGAGAGAAAACTACTGAATGAGAACCAGTCTACCACAACTACTTATTTACAAGAGAACTTAGGTTTTGCTTTTATAGCTTTATCTTTTACTCCCCAGCACAATTATCCACTCTGAAAACAAATCCCCAAACCTCCTGGAATGTGGCCCTATCTGTATGGGATCACAGCTTTCCATGAAAGTTACAAGATAGAGAATAATCAAACCATTGAACAGCTGCTGTTACTATGGGGCAAAAGAATTTTTATAGGAACCAGACCTGAGCTCTACAGTGTACTTAGCGTCAGAATGACTGTCAGACGTAACTTACTCCACAACCAAATTCAGGCTTTTCTTTCAACATCATTCTACCTTCTCCCATAAACTGCATTTCTTCTCCCATCATACCTACAAATGAAAATGTTCACAGACTACCAGCAGTGTCTTCTATATGACGGGAATGAAGACAGACATGATTCCACTTTCTCCCCATTAACATTTTGGGGATGATGACATAGAGAGGCCATGTATACCCAAACACTTGATAAAAAAAATTCTAGTCTATGGAAAAGTGGAGAGCATCCAAGGTATAAAATATTCTTTGAGCTTCTACTTTAGTCTTCATAGGAAAGGCATGTCAGAAGCTGAAAGTTAATCAAGACAAATTTCAAGACAGACTTTCATACAACTTTATGTTTAAAACACATCAAAGGTTTTTTTCCCTAGTTCCACTGTATTTGTTGTTGTTTTTCAAAAGAAGCTGTTTATCGAACCCTCGCATCTGTGACCTTTCTAAGCTTCTGCCCCGGCAGATGGCACAAGCCTTGTTTTCTGGAGGGCTTAGAGGGCCATTTCACAGTTTCTGAAGTAGCTGATATGCTTTATTGAATACAAGCCAAAATATGACTTGCACTCCTGCTTCATGGGTAAAAAAAGTCTCTATAGATATTATACAGTATTTAGTTAATCACCTACATGGGTATGAATCTCCACGTGGACAAATGTATAAAGGTGAAGAGGGCTATTGTTTTAAACGCACAGTCTTGATATCCAGACAAAAGAATGACATTTAGCGACCAAGGTTATGCTCTCAGCATTGCTGTAGCATTAGGGACGCTGAGGGATCTTCAGAAATGAACCCTGTGCAAGTGAAGAGCTGAGTCATACTAAAAACTATAATTAACAGGGATAGCTGTGATGATGACCACAGTCATAACTGGTTTTCTTAGCTGCTATTTAGCACTCTTACTTCTCTATGCCTCCTGTAACACTGTAATAACCAAACATCCCTTCACTTATAATGTCATTTGTCTGGAGACCTTGGAAGTAGTTTTGAGCAGAGACCTTCTGGGCCACTTAGGATTGTGGGGATAACAGCAGCAGCTCAAACATTATAAAGTAACTGAAGTATTTATTGTGGTGTAACAAAAGGGAAAACATTTTTCAACAGTGCTCTTAGTCACAGCTAACTGTCCAACACATTTAACAGAAACAGGTATTATAAGGAATTATGGAGGAGTTAATAAGAAGTAAGTAACAAAAGTAATACAGGTATGGGTAGTCTATGAGCAGGAAAGAGATCAAGTGGCTAAATCCACCTGTAGCTATACCAAAATCATCTGTATTCAGTATATAAAATTTCAAAACAATCTTTGTAAACAGAAGAATGCAATCCACAGATTTTGTTTTTTTTTTTTTTTTTTTTGAAGACGTGGGCCTGATTGTTTGGGTTTTTTAAGATTTTCCTTGGAAATAAAAGGCAAAAGTTTTGTTACACTAGAGCTTTATATTTTATTGCACTATGCATCTGTGGAAACCAGTTTCACAGATTTCTGCTGTTAAAACTCTCTATTACATCATTTTATGCCAACTATGCCAATTTCTTTGTTAGTAAACAAAGATTCAGAAATCAGACACAAGTATAATTACTCCATGTTTCATTTGGAAAGCCTGAGGTAAGAAAGAAAATGATCTAAATGTAAGATGTGAAATCTTACATCTGTTCTGAGCAAGCATTAAATCAAAGTAAGAACCAAGTGATTAAGCATCAGCTTCAAGAAACCCTTCAATAAAAAAGCTGGGAAAAAGAGTTTCAGAAATAAATGAAAATAAGATGGAAAATCAAGCCACTATCACACAATGCACTGAGAAGTACAGCATCATGAATAACCACAAGTAAAAGGTTTCTGCTCTAAGATACAAAATAGAATTGTCCTAATTTAAGGAAGCAAATATCTGTTTATGACACAATAATGAACTTTTTATGGGCTTTCTAATCAGCTTGTTTTCAGCCTATGCTAATAGTTAATTTCATGCCAGAGGGGCGCATTTGGTGAAAGCCTTATATTCTGGAGAGCAATAAAAGGACAAGTGCAAGTATGCTTAATTTTCATACAAACACATTCATGCTAAAGTCCCAAACCAGTCTTATAGCCATTAATTTCTTAACGCCAAATTAAGGAACTCAGGTAGTAACATCAGACTCAGTATAAATCTTTCCTGGAAAGTTATTTGCATGGATTTGAATTTCCTTATGAAGTTTGCAAGAGAAAACTGTTCCTTATACAATTAGTAGGGATGGTTTTTTGTTCTCTCAAGGAAGTAAAATTTTGCTTTTCACACGTTGTAAGGAAATAAAAGGCAATAATTTTTACAATTAAGCTTTAAGTTCTATTGCACCAGTAGCCAATGGAAATTATAGGTGGATTAAGATTTTAACTTATAAATGTACACTTTCATTAGGAATTTGTGCCATTCAATTTTATAAATTGTGCAAAATCATATTTGTTTTATTTAAAAGGGATACAATGCATTCTTCTAAAATATTTCTTTTATGCTTTTCTAGGAAACTTTTCATTCAGACACTTCCTTGACTATTTTTATTCAACCCTTATAGTGTCACTCAATTCTCACTCCACTGCATTGTGTTCTGGTTTGTTTCTGAGGAAAAATTCTATACTTTTTTCACATAGGAAAAAATTATTACAAGTAGACAGCCTTTTATTTAACACAGAGTGTCACCAAGTCAAGAAGTTTTGAGAAAGATCATTTAAAAATGCTGATGATTGAAAATTTGCCAACAGCAGCCTGAGTTAAGAGAGCATTAGATAATTTCTCTGCAAGACAGAACTGACTTTCATTGCTCATTCATATGAGAGGTCTTCTAGATGCTAGCTACAGAAACAGCAGTCTTGCAACCCTGGTATTACAAGGGGTTGTGTCTCAAGCTGTGAACTTCGGCCAAGTAAGATATATGCAACTTGTTCATTATTCAGGAAATCAAACAGGACTTACTGCTACAGCAATTCTAGCTAGCAACCACTGCAGACATGGTACATCAGACAAATTCTGGATTCCACTAGTATTTTTGCAGGAAGTTTCAACTGCATGGAAGGCAAAAGCATCACTTCGAAATTTACTCAATGCTTTTTTCAAGTACATTGGTGACAAATGGCATCATATTTAAGGGGTACCAAGAAATACTGGGCTTAAAAGAAGACCAAACAAAGAGATCTACTTTCTTACTACGATAAAATGACATCAGTGTTTTGAATTCTACTAAGATCAAGTCAAGAGCAGGGGGAAATGCTTGCTGCTTAAACAAGACCATGGAAGATATGGATTCAGTTCCCAGCTGCATAACTCTCCAAGGGCTTCTGTGCCGATGCCTGTCCCGGGAACTATGACATTTCTCTCCTTGCTACAAACGCTCACGGTAGCTCAGACCAAAAGCCTAATTCAGAACTCATCTTCTCAAAGGCGAAATGGTTAGGAGCCATTTCAGGTAAGTCATCACATTTGAGATTTGTATCTTAATGTAATAAAATCCAAGGATAAATCTCACTTTTTAGGTTTGACATGAAAAGAAGAAGGAAATCATGGACAATATGTAGAAACTGCCTAAAAATTTTGGGTTACAAATAAGCATCACTGATAATATTTTTAAAAAGTGGGAACTTTAAAAAGTATTATTTGAATAATGTTTTTGTTTGGTTTTTCTACTTTTTGTTTTTCTTTGCTTTTTCTTTGGAAAAAATCGACTAACGTTAAATAGCCAGTCTAATAGTCCAGACTTCTTCTTTTATGGTCAAAGAAGAAACAAGTTTTACATTTGTCTAAAAAATGTTATTATTTCAGGCATAATGCTTTTCTACACTTACTAGCAACTTATCATAGTCCTTCAATCTTTTCCTCAGGTATTTACGGCATAAGACTAAAAAATGAGCAAGACTGGTCAAGATAATGATAAAAACAGCACTTACAAAGAAAACTTCTGCATTATCCTATGGATCACAACCTAAAACGTGGTAGGCATTGGAAAAAAGGGAGTATTTATAACATCAAATAATCACAGGTTTCCAGAACACATTCTGTTTTCAGCTGGATGATCACAGATCTTAATTTCTGTATTTTCACAGGGAGGTTATTCTATAAGGGCCCCTTTTATAGCAACAATCAATCTGCCTCCACAAAAGTTATAGAATTATAAATCATTGATGGAAGGTGCTGAATACCTTAGTTCTATTCAACATGCAATACTAATACGCACAGGGCAACCCTTCTCTTATAACTCAGAATAATTCAGAAACTGAATTTCAGTATCACGGCTTTGCATCCTCCTTGCTTTCCTCAATACACCTGCAACGTGATGCTGGACAGCACAGCACTTGGTACGGCGTTACTGTGTCCCCATAAACAGCAAGACACTGTGCTAGAATCCACTACAGGGAAAGAAACCATTTACTATGGCTTAGATTTTTCCTTTCATTAAAATAGAGAACCTGCCACAGAAGAAAAACATTGACAGAATTTAGCTATGATGCTGATCAAACCCTCTTCCTCCCATTCCCACCACAGACCCCATTCTTTCAGCAGAAAGAATCCCCTTCTACTTCAAATGCCACATAATTTCCACTGTTAAAAACAGGGCAGGATTGCCACGGTACAAAAGCATAAAAGAAACCATGAACATACGATGGACATAGATATTGCTTCTTTTTCCCCTTTCCTTTCTTTGAAGACTTCTCTTTGGAATAGACTTCTTCAACCCATAAGGAGAATAAGATGAAAAATGCAGCTGCTAGTAAGAACCTCATCTTGAAGATTAAGCTTCAGAGAAACCTTCAGTCTGTGGCAAAAGAAAAGAAAAAGGTTTATGTTAGTTATGGTAAAAGGGAACACATCTACAAAAACTAAACAAAAGTTTGGGGGAGATGGTTTTTTTTTGTTGTTGTTCTTAGTTGCCTTGGGAGAGAGTCTGTTGAGGTGTATCTCTGACATGGAACTGACTCAGCCAATTTTCTGAGAGTCAAGTAGCTTCCCAAAGTTGAGACTGACAGTGAGGGATAGATTTAAATGCAAGTCTGCTCCAGAGTGTTTATGAAAAGAAATGTGATGCTCTTCAAAGGCTGCTTAACCCAAAATACTCAGAAACTTGGAATCAGGATTCCTCACCAGAAATGTCACGTATCAAATGCATTAAATATAATCTCAACCAGTCATCTAGCAAGGCAAAGAACTGCAAGCCCTCTATGACCTTGCACATCATTTCAATAAGGACAGCAATTGTTTCAATGCTAGTTATGAGAAAGGATTACAAATATAACTTTATGTACAGAATTTAAACACAACTATTTTGCATGAAGCATTCTTGCTGCAGAGCCAGCACTGAAAGGGCCTTGCAAAGATGACTAAACACAACCCACAATACTGTGCTTTATTGCACGGTGCTCAGTTTAATGTTTTAACTTCTCGGGGGCAAATGCATGTACCCCCAAGGCCGGGAGCTGCGTTTGTTTTGGCCAGAGACAACCCCGCCTGCATCTGGTCACAGCACCGTGACACTCCAGACATTTTCCATTTGCTTCGCATCCCACAGATAATTTCCAGGCACTTCCTTGGGCCAACGTAAAACACACAGATGCCTCAGAACCTGCTGCATTATCCACTTCTATTTACTTAGATTTTTTTTTTTCCCGTTGGTTTTAAGGTGCACTACCTCTCCTTCTCCCTCGCACCACCTCCGGGAGGCACCGGGATGCTTCAGCAACCCGTTCCCCGGGAGCCGCAGCACCCTCCCATCCCTTCGTCCCGGTCGGGTAAGGTCGCGGAGCCACCCCTGCCCCACCTGCCCGTCGCCCGCCTCTCCGCCTGCACGGTCCGGCCCGAGGCCTCCCCCCGGCCTCGGCACCGGGCAGGGATCCCGCTCCGCGCCGCCGAGCGCTGCCGCCGCCAGCACCGCTGGGCAGCGGGACGAGGTGGCGAGCGGGGGCTCCCTCCCCGCACGGCCCCGCCGCCGCGGGCGCTGGCCGAGGTGCTGACGGAGGTGCCGCCGGACGGAACGGGGCTGCGGGGCCGAACCCTCGCTCCCCGCCCGCCCCACCGGGGCCGCGGGCCCCGCCCGCACACGCGGCCCCGCCGCCACCGCCACCGCCACCGCCACGGCCGCGCCGCCCGCGCCCCGCGCTCACCGCCGGACGCCGCGATGTCCCCTCCCCGCGCTCAGCTCCAGCGGCAGGCGGGCAGCGGGCGGCGGGCCATGCCGGGCCCGGCCGGGGCGACAGCGCGGCTGCTCCGGCGGCGGAGCGAGCCCCTACCTCCGGCGGTGCCTCCGCTCACAGTGAGCATGTGCGGCCGCGGCGCTCCCCAGTGAGCATGTCCCGGCCGCCTGCCCACACACGGGCACTGCGCGCCGCCAGCGGGGGCCAGCGCGGCCGGGCCGCCCGCACCTCACTGGCACCGCCGGCACCGGGCACGGGGCACCCGCGGGACGCGGGGAAAGGCGGAAGGGGTTGGAGGGGAAGCGTCCTCCGGTCTCTGGCGGGAGGAGAATGCGCTCGATGGTGTGTCGTCGAGAGATGCTGACAAGTGTTCGCAGGAACAAGAGGACATTAGTGGAGAGGGGCTCAGTGGGATGGCAGGAAGATGGAGTGCCGCCTTGCACGGATCAGTGGAATGGTGGATCAAAGGGCCCAGGCCAGCTGTACAAGGCTCAAGAAGGCCAAATGCTGGGTCACAATCACCTAAGGCAGCACTACAGGTTGGGGGGCAGAGTGACTGGAAAAGTGCCTGATGGGCAGAGGACCTTGGGGTGCTGGTCGACAGCAGCTGAACATGAGCCAGCAGTGTGCCCAGGTCGCCAAGAAGGCCAATGGCATCCTGGACTGTATCAGGAATAGCATGGACAGCAGGAGCAGGGAAGTGATTGTTCCCCTGTACTGGACCCTGCTGAGGCTGCACCTCGAATCCTGTGTCCAGTTTTGGGCCCCTCATTACAAGAAGGACATTAAGGTGCTGGAGCGGGTCCAGAGAAAGTCAGCAAAGTTGGTGAAGGGTCTGGAGCACAAGTCTTATGAGGAATGGCTGAGGGAGCTGGGATTGTTTAGCCTGGAGAAAAGGAGGCTCAGGGTGAACCTTATCACTCTTTACAACTGCCTGAAGGGAGGTTGTAGCAAAGTGAGGGTTGGTCTTATCTTCCAGCACCCCCTCGCCAGGCCCAGGGAAGGGGCAGGAGGTGCTGACCAAGAATGGTTGAACTCGGATACTTGTACTCTTCACCCCTAAAGGCATTTTACTACTAGAATCTCGCCCTCCCTCCCCACTTGCCTTGGCTTCCTCAGACACTTCTTACCCTGGAATGTTGTCATGGTGACCCAGGCCAGACACGGACAGCTTTCAGGGAGGTGGGAGGAAAGGCCAGCAAGTGCATTCACCACAGAGGCAGATGAGGGGAGCGCTGTCCGCTGTATCCCTGGGGAACCACCCACCCTGATCTCACAGCCAGGGTCCCTGGGAAGGGGAGCAAAGGATGCTCCCAATGGCAGTACCTTCCTAATGCCCTTGGAGAGGAAGAAAACCAAGCTGGCCCTGTGGCAGGGCTAACAGTGTGGCAGAAGCAAGTGATTGTCCCTCCCTTGCATGATGGGTCAACACCTCCTGTCCTCCTCTGTGGTGCTTCTGGCCCTGGGCATCTCTCACAGCTCTGTCTTGCCCCCAGCACCGCGCTGGCCACCTCACAGCACCTTCGAGCTGAGGCTGGCTGCTTGCTGCCAGCCATGCTTGCCCTGATCTGGCAGCCTGTCCCTTGTCACTATCTTGGTGTACTTTCCCACTGCCGGCCCCTGCTTGTGGTTCCAAGATGACTTTGAGCAGCACCTTGCCAAGCTGGGGAAAGCATTGTTTAACTACCCGTGCACCCCATGGCACACCTTCCACATCACCCTGTCTCCCTGCACCCGCCCTGCCACAGGCTTGTCAAAACAGGTTTTCACAGCTTTTCAAGAGCACAGACTACCCCTCCACTGCTACTCTTTCATGTGGGCACAAACGACACTGCAAGCCAGAACCTGGACATAACCGAGGAAGACTATTAAGCCCTGGTGGTGCAAGTGTAGAATATTGGTGTCCCAGTTATCTTCCATTTTGCCAGTTAGAGGAAAGGTGGCAGCCAGAAATAGATATATAGTGGAAATCAACTTCTGGCTTCATGGCTTATGCTGGTGTGACGGTGTTGGTTTTTACAACAGGACATTCTTAAATTATTATAGCCTGGGAGAGCAACCATGGGTTCTTCTCTAATTGGTCCCCTCCTTTCTGTACTTCTATACAAGTGGGTTTGACTCCTTGTCCGTGCATTTGTTCTTCCTCCTCGTGCTCTTGCACGACCTGGCCATGGGTCACATCAGCCCCAAATCTTGGAAGGGGCTTTTCTCATCCCCTCATTCTTTCCCCCACATTCCCAAGCTGTACCAGGAGGACCAGAACAGGCACTCCACCTAATTCTTTTTGGTTGGTTGGTTGTTTTTTTGTTTGTATTTTTATTTGGTTTTTTTGTTTGTTTGGTTTTGTTTTGTTTTTGTTTTGTTTTGGCTGCTGAGTATGGGAGGATTAGACTCTGTAGTGGACTCCTAAAAGGCTCCTGTAGCTGCTGCTCTATGACAGGGAGGGCACCTACAGCCTGGAAAATCAATATGTCAACAAGTGTGTCCATAATTCCCAAGACAGCTGAACTCATGGATGAGGTCTCCATTTTCTAGGTACAAACCCACCAAATAAAACAGTAGGAGTCTGAAAGTCTCAGCAAGTGCCACAGGTTAACCTTTCCTCTGGAAGTGGTTCCTCTCTGAAATAAAAATTTCCCCAAGGGACAGATAAGGCTTTATGCCACTCTTGCCCGTAACTTTCCCCCCCAGCTTTGTTCAAAGATAGTTTCTTTTACCTGCAAAAGCATTTTTCTATTGCAGCTTCTTTGAAGCAAGGCATGTCCTAACACCTGATGCTGGAGCAAGGTAGGGACCAACTGTGGGCAGCATCCCCCTAGATCCCAGCCAGCTTCCCAGCTTCTGCCAGCCCACAGAACCCAGCAACTTGCACCCTCCCTTCCATCTCAGTTTTGCTGTCCTGTCCCACTGTGCTGGGGCTGGGCACCACCTCTAGGTCATAATTTACCTGCAAGGTGGGGACTACCTGGAGCACAGGAGCAATTGCTTTGTCAGCTTCCCTGTGCCTGCCACAACAGGCACATGAAGGAGAATGATAACTCCTTCTTGGTTCCACGTTCAGCTGGGATGGCAGTTCCCAACGTCTCAGCCTTCACAGCCTCCATCTGCTCAGCTAGCCACACACACAGTACCTTGGCCCCACAAGCCCTCACACTGGCTCCCAGCTCCATGTCCATCCTTCAGCCACATACCTGGAATAGGGGATCAAAGCACCAGGAAACCAGGCAGCAGTACAGACAGTTGAGGGTTACATTCAGAAATATTTTCTGTCAGGAAGCATCAACTTTTTCCTCCAACTACGGCACACCTGGCTGGGTCTTACCCCCATGCATTGGGACTTGCAGGAGAAACTGGCATGTCCCAAAAAATGCAGAGCCCCAGCCATGCTGGCTTGGAAGATCCCAGGATCTGTTCTGTGGTGGTTAGTGCCTCAAAGCCATAAAACCCCTCTCAATTCTCAAAATTTCATGTGAACTTAAGCAGAGGAGTAACTCCTCCAACAGTGAACCACAGCCCATACCGGGCTGTACGCTTGGTTTTCTAATTCCAAGAAGCCATGTTTAAGAAAAAAGTATATATTGCAGCCCAAACCAGAAGAGTTGCTATTTCAACCCAACCTGATCAAGTCCCACAGGCTGTTCATCCCGAGCTAGGCTGTCCCATGAAGAAGGCAGAATAAAGAGCAGGTCACAGCCAACCTCCCATAGACATGTTTGCTGACAGGGATGAATGCATGGACAAAATAAGAAGGAAAAGAAGATAAGGTGGTTACTTTTCCATTCTCCTTAAACAAAAGAGTTTTATTCAAATGTTTTCTGCTTTTGATAAGAACCAAAGTTAGATATTTTGGCTGAAGACCCTCCACTTGCCTCCGCAGTGACACCAGCTCCTTGTCCTGACTTGCTTTGAGCCTGATCTGCCTCTGCCATCTGCCCTGTCCTGGCTGCCCCTGCCCCACCATGGCCCCCATCCATTTCCAGACAGACATGATGGCCCCACAGAGTGGATCCTGGAGCCTCCACCCCACTGCTAAGGACAATGTCTTCATCTCCCAACCTGCAGGATGGCTTTCAGCAACTTGGAAAGATTGACCCCTGGGGCAATCATCCCTCTGCCTTGCCCTGCCAGGTTTCCACTGCCCCCATGCAGGTGTTTGTTTTTTTTTTAATTGCTGCCTGCATTTCCTTATAATTCCTTTTGCTTCCTACAGTTCATTACTGGGGACACAGAGCTGCTTCCATTTATCTCCACAAACACTTAATTCCACCTTTCACTTGCTCCCCCCTGCCTTGCTGCTTCTGCTCATTTGCCTTTTAAGTGGACCTCTACCCAAACCTGCCCAGCATCCGCCCTCATGACTCAGCTCTTTCACTATTATTTCAGTTCTTTTAAAGTTAATGTCCTCCCAAGACTGTCATCTTAGAGCACTTGCTACAGACTCAGGGGCTGAAACCAGGGCTGAAAACCAGGGCTGGGGCAAATCCAAGCCAGAAGGATGAAGGATCTCCGTAGTGAGGGAAGGAGAAGGCTTGTTTTGGGCAGCAGGATCCATCTCAAGGCCAGGTGCGGCCATTGGCAAGTTCTTCCTGATGCAACTATGATAATAAACACATCAGGACAGATAAATACTTGTGGTAATTCAACAGCACAATTTAGTGATGCATTTATGGGAAAAGGCCTCTTTTTCCATCTCCTACCCTATAAAAGCTGTCCAAGGTCACAGAAAACTGCTTTCCAACCTGGCAGCACCTTCTTGGCAGGCCAACTGGGAAAAAATAATCACTTTACCCCCTCACTCCACACTTGCCAGAGGAAGCCAGAGCTGTCATGCATGCAGGAGTCTGGAGGGCAGCCCGCACGCTATTCAGATGTCCTATGGCAACCAACCTGTCAATGCCCAAATGGGAAGGACCAGAATAAAAAGCCTCATATGAAAGTCTTATACCACCAAGCCAGTTGATTATGAGTAATGGTCCAGCTTCTGCTGGTTGGTTTTAAGCATGGTTTGTATTTCAGAGATCCTATTGAAGAGAAGTGAATAAGATAGAAGTTTTACCAGTAAATGAATGTGTAAGGGCAGACTCACATCTGTCTCAATATTCACTGTATTTGAGAGTGTAGAGGTAGACTTAGCCGTCTTTCTTTGGCTTGCAATTGCTGTTGTGTCCACTGTTAGGAATATCTAACCATGTTAATTTATCTAATTCAGAAAGCACTCCTGCAAATTCCTGATCTTAGACAATATTCTGATCATTAGAAAGTATTGGTGTAAAACAAATGCAAAATATAACAAGACCTTTCCTAGTGATCAGCCAATTGTTTCAATAATTGTTTCAATAATTGTTTCTTTAGTTTGCAGTAGTAGAACATGGACATCTGAAGGCCCAGCTCTGTTTTTCAATCACACAAAACACTGTGTGATTTGTGATATCTTTGCAGCTGTATAAGATAGAATTTCTTTGGGGTTATTGCTCTTTTTAGTTTATTAAGGTAATGATATTTGAGTAATAACAGTACTTATGTGAGCATATTTCAAACAGCTTGTGGCAAATTTTTGATTTTTTCAATTGATTGATACCACATTTGAAAAAAATATAAAAATGAAAGTGTAAAAATGTATAAAAACAAAAAAGGCAGAGAACTCAGAGATATTATTCCAGTGTGTTCTATAAAGGCAGTTGGCTGGGAAGACAGATTGAGGAATGTTTCTGCAGAAGGAAGTAGAGTGAGAAAGAAAGCAGAGTGGCCTGAGTGGTTACTAGACATCAGAAAAACCATCTGGGAGAAGGTGATTGCAAATTCTTTAGACACGAACATATTTAATTCATAAAGCATCTGCTTTACTAACAGAGGAATTATGACTGAAAATCAGAACCTCTAATGTCAAATAGCTGACAAAATTTTATTAAAGACTTTACGAAGCTTTTTTCAGGAAAGCAAATACATATTTTTAAATTTCTGTTAACAGAAGAATGTGTGCCCAGTCTTTCCGGTTAATTAATTTTAAAAGCCAGGCAGCCCAAAGACCTACATAAAATAAAAATCATATTTCATTAGTTTCAATGCTCACCAAATTTTTTTGTCTTATAAATTGAGTTGATTTATTTCACACAATTAGAAAACAGTTTTAGAAAGGATTTCATATTCTGAAACCTTTGTAATTATAAATGCTTTTTATTTCAATCACCTGTCACATCTTCATGGCTATGGTGATCATTCAGAAGGTGTGGAGGTTTTTACAGAGCACCTAAGAATGACTTCTGAAGGATACTGAAAGGTCTGTCTTCTTTCCTTCTCTACTATTGTAAAAAGGTATACATCCTCAAGTCATTGTAGGAAATAGAGGCAAAAATAGGTATTTGGTATAAAAGGTTTCTCTCTTCTGGCACAAATGACCAGAAATGTGGAAGGAACCTGATTTCATTTCTTCTGTAAAGATTAGTGATTTTCCTTTCATTTTGAAATACAGAAATTTGAAGTAGCAAACCCAGCAGTGAACAAAATAGCAAACAGATGAACAATTGGATGAAGAAAATTATAATCTGTCTTCCTTAATGTTCCAGTTCCCTCATCTCCCTCTCCTTTACAGATACTGAGTATGACAGATGATCCTTAGGGTCGATCTGGCAAATCTGACTGGAAAATTCTGACTACTATGCCTCGGTAGAGGCTCTAAAATTAGGACTTTTGAGAGAGCTGAACCCAAAATGAAGTGTCTGATTTATTAAAATTAAATGAGAAAATTATTAGAAATGTGTACCCCTTCAAACATGTTATTGCTGGTAATTATATATATATACACACACATATATATATTAGGCTTCATGTATCTGATAGATAACTTGTCAAAACAGCAATGGCATATATTGATCGTAATAGACATAATCCTATTTATAACACTTGTACTTCACAGGAAACAGCCACCTCTATTGCTTTTATGGATTTATAGTAAATTGGGATCATATAACATACTCAAAACCTATGTTACTTGCAGGCTTATGCATTTTATTACTTGCATCTACTATGTCATTACTGTACCTTTGCTGACATATCTTCATGTTCAAACCACTGTCAAGCTGTGTGTATGATCTCAAGATTTTTGCCCCATCTGGTGGTGTGCACACCACTCGTCCCAGGCCCGGTTGCACTGTGACCTTAGAAATGCTCATTAGGCCTCGGCCTTGACAAACTGCACCTGGGCTGAGTCCCTCTGAAGCTTATCAGAAACACTGCCTGTTCCCAGGATCTAGTGCTGTCTAACGAGCTCCTGCTTTTTAACGAACAGACTTGAAAACTTATTTTTCTTCCCTGAATAACAACCCAAATGGAATAATATTTTCATTATCAATTTTTCAAAGAATGTTACTGACCTGAGTTGCAGCCAGGATGGAAAATTACTATGACTAAAGGCAACTCTGTTGCAACAGCGGTCCAAATTGAGACCCCTTGAGCTCTTCTGGACAGCAGTGAGCTGTGACCAGCAATGTCTCTCTGAGTGGGACACTGTTTAGAGCCAGAGAACTCTCAAGTTTGCTATACTTAGACTATCACTGAACAACGACAGCAGATCCTGGGCTGATACTCCAACTCCTCAAGACTCAACCCTTTGCCTGTTGAAAAGATGCAAAGCCATCTGAAGTACTTCACTGAATCCAAGGACAGTTTTTCAAGTGTATGCCCTGTACAGACTCTTTATGTCTGTGTGCATGCAAGCATGAATATGTTATAGCAAATGTACCAGGAATGTTGCTCCCCTAGATTCTTAAGTATTTTAGATTTGTAAGTTAAGCCTATGAGTTACTGTTATGCTACAGTAAATTCTATATGAATCTTTTGCTAAGTTGGTTATCTGAAGTTATTAAGTGTAGTTAAGACTGAGTGCTGTTGGACCTTCAGGTCCAAAACTGTTCAAGTCTGGGCTCAGTTTAGCATGAGAGTCTACTCTGAACCTTGTGACCCAGCAGGAGGGTCTTCCATATTCCTTTTTTTCCTTACCCTTTCCTCTTCTTTTCTTCCTTACCCATTCCTATTATTTTCTTCCCTGACCTACCCCCCCCCGCCCTATCCCTCAGCCTCCACATAGATGGTTTTGGCTTTCCTTTGTCTTAGATTGATTTATTTTGGATTTTTGGTTTGCTTTTGTCTATGTGCTTTAACCGTCCAGTAAGTAGTAGAGTGAACCTTGCCAACGAGCTTTGTTGAGCTTTTGCTTTTATATTAAACCTGGTTTTGCTGATACCATTGCCAGTGATTCCTTAAGCAACCTTAAAACACTCATTTGCAAGACCCTGCTCTCTTATTTCTAAACCAAAAGGACTGTTACAATAACCCCAAAGCTGAGAAAACCCCCCCAAACAACAGAAAAGAGTAAATGTCCTGTAATCCTTGAGAGGATTGATCATATGGAAAGCAGAGGTATCCATATTACAATAGACATATCCATATGTTGTTTGGAAAGACCAAAAAGGCAGATGTAAGAAAACAGCAGCTGAGCCAACAATGGCATTGCCACAGAGACTGAAGTTAACCCTAGCTCACTGAAGCCAGTAAAATTTGCATTGCTGATATTGGTAGGTGAAAAATACTTACAGAGGTTTCAACTTTAAAAAGTCATCAAAGTTATTAAATTTGTACTTCCTGTTGTTATTTAAATAAGCCTAGACCTAGTATTAATATTTTTGCTATGTGAAGTTCAACATGTTCCTAAAGACAGGTTAGTCAGCCTGCAAAATGTATTAACTGTCAAAAAAAGTGTTCTCTAATCTGAAGCACCTCTCCTTGTATTGGAGTATTTTATTAGTGACACTGAAGTAGCTTTAAACTCTTGCTGCACTTTATAACACTCACAGTCAGTGTAGTACCTTAAAAAAAAAAAAAGCTTTGAATACAGTCATATACCTAAAATAGTGCTAAAAGAACCAACTAAAAATCTTTGAAAACTATGAAGCTCATTTTCTTACTGAAAGATAATATAAAGTCCAGAAAGATTGGGGTTTTTTTTTTGGGGGGGGGTAATTACAATTAAAATCAAAATATTAATATTTGTATTTAATATATAATGCATCCACATTTAACCTCATGTTTCAATGAAATTGTGTGATTAATTCATTGAACACATTTAGTGCCAGTGTAGTTTCTTTTGTGGATTGAAGAATTGAGATATAAGTCAGTGGTGAAAAGGATTAGCCTGTCATCTTTAAAGTTCTTAAAGGCAGTGTTTGTTCATGCATAAAGGTAGATGTAAATGACTTGTGAAGAGTTAATGCATGATTCGTAATTGTTATCAACATGCTACAGGCATGAACTACATGCCTGATGAATAACCATGCCACAGCTATATCTATACAAATTGATAAAGAATATATATTTACCTTGAAAAGAACCAGGAAGACAGTTATTGAGATGTCATTCAACAACACGTTCTATACTTTCTGCAACACAAACACTTTCTAAAGGCACTTATTGCATGCAAAGGGCTATACACGATTAAGTACCTGTCTTAATTTCCTCTACTTACATAAGGAAAAGAGGAGACAGATGTCGTGTTGAGCAAGTCGAGGCAATTCCATTTAATAAGTGGTTTAAGTATGATTCAAGTATTCCTTCTGGCTGACTGTTTTGGAAAGATACCTAGATATTCCAGAGGACAAAAGTGATGACAGTCTGCAATATCTCATTCAAATTTCCTTTTTTACCTACCATAGCATTTGTATTCTGCCTAAATCACACTGCTAATGTGCTTTACTGTAGTAGTTGCTCTTTACTTAAATTTTTCTTGATTTGCACTCAGTCTGAACAGCTGTCAGCTACCTGCTAGACATATGGTGCCAAGGACCTGCAGGGAAAATTTCTTACAACACACAAGATGCTCAGTTAGAGTCTTTGGAACACTTTTAGCACACTGTCGAAGTATTACAATGACTTGTTCCTACTCCAGGCTCCAATTCCATGGACATGAGCCCCAAAATTCATCATGTACCTGTTACATAAAGAAAACAGATCCCTTCTGCCTTTCAGGTAGCTATTTCAGCAGAATCTCAGTCTAAGGGCTAAGTTTGGTTCCTAGTCTAAAAAGTTGATATTCTCCATAATTGTGCTGATATGTATGTCTGAACTTTAGAATCAGTTTCCTCCTCCAGATTTAGCAATTCAGAAAAGCAATTAACAAATGAGAGAGTGTCTGGGTTTTCACACCAGTGTGAAGGATTCATGCATGTTAAAGAATCTGCCTCAGGAAAACTCAAAAGGCACGAGTAAAATTACCCTGAATTTAGAGTTCTGCTACTTTTCTTTCAGAAAACCCAAAGAACCAGTCATGCCTGATTGCTGATTGTTTGAGTAAAGAGTGAAATGAGGAGTGTAATATGTAGAAGAACCATTATCTATACAGCAGTGGAAGTCCTGGAGAATGAATGAACTCAGCAAGAAAAACAGGTGCTCAAGGCACCAACGCAGCTATGTAACACACTATGCAAGGAGATATTTCTCAAGAATAGAAATGTTGAACAAAATAAAGGGTTGGAGCAGTAACTGTTACATGAACCCTTACTTCTCAGAGGCTTGAATACAATTGAGCATGCAAAAAAGGCCATATCCTCCTAGCTTGAAAAACACACTTCAGAGAAATTGTAATTATATACTTGGGGCCTAGTTATTGCACTACATGTTTTCTCAGAAGTTATAATAACAATTAATAATTTCCAAAATAGCAACTTCCAAAAATATGCTACCCAGAAATCCCTGTAGAAATTCCATTCATCGGATAATGACAGCTTGTTATGAAAACAAGTATTCTACACATTATGCCTGAAATGTACAGGGTAAATTACATACCTTACATCAACATTAAAAATAAATCTGACACTGAAAGTTCAAGAAAATGGGCTGAAAGCTCTCGCACTGCTAGTTTATTTTTTTTTTAATGTTTAACTGTAAACAGAGATGCCAGAGGTTTTAGGGTTTGTTGTCATATGGTATTGAAGAACATACTGAACTTTTAATGCATCTTTTTTTCTCTCCTCTAAGACATTACCTTTCTGGTCTAGAACGAGGAGAGACTCATACATGTTCATGGATCTGACATCAGTGTTGCTAGAGAGAACTGCTTTTATGCTGGAAAATATACATTCTCATTTTCAGATTACGTCTTATTATTATTATTACATTTTTTCCTTTACATAGGTTAACTGTGGTATCAACTCAGGGCAGTCAGAAGAGCTATTGCCTTTAGTGGAGTTATTCACATCATTAAGTGTGTTTTGAAATGCTTTTTTTAAATTTAAGGATCTATATTTTATGTTAGTGCTTATCTTGAACGTAGTAGTTAAAATCATAGATCCTGCAGTGACTCTAAATGCCAGACTCGATGGAAATATTCAATTTTGAACTCCTGAAAGGCTAGGAGTGGTATTTGCCTGTCCAGACAGATATATTGTGTCAAAGTACCATTCAGTTATTCTGTATGCAGTATGAATTCTGTAGTCATCGTATGAAGGTCATGCAGTCATTAAGTATTTGATGATGATTATCAAATGACTTCCTAAAAGCAGCCATGCTACTTCAGACCACTGAACCCCATAACACAACGTTCTCTCTGCACCAGTGGCCACAGGCACGTGTCGAGGGAAGAGTATGAGCAGGACCAACAGACATTACACTTTACCCAAACATCTTTTCAAACTCCAATCATTTTCAACTCTAGGGTTTTCTTAATATCATTTTGAAAGTACATAGACCTTAGTATATTAGAACAATCAACATATCAGGGGCATTGCTGCCCTGCCACTCCAAGGTTAGAAAAAGTAGAATATAGTAGAATATGCTTGAGTGCACAGGGGAACTGTCAGACTGCAGAGAAATAGTCTGAGACTGGCTATTGCAGATGTCCAGTCATAATAGGTCTGCTCCAAAAACCAAATTCCCATAGGACAGAAAAACTGGGTAAATAAGAGCTAGAAATCCCAGACTCTTTATGTCATTGTTTTGTTTTTACTCACACACAGTACATTTGCATAAGTATTTGCCCCAGATTTTCTATTTTTCCCCATTGTTCTTGTTTTATAACCCAGAAACCACTCAGACCCACAAGCAGAAGAGATTTTCAATTCTTATCCTGATCCTTCCCTGCTTCTCCTGTGGTCTGCCCAATAACAGTTTGTGAAAAAAAATCTTAGGTTAGCGTGCCAGTGTCTGGGTCCAAACATATGGGCTTCCAGTGAAGACGGACCAGACAGAGACTATTCTGGTTTCCAGTCCCTAGCTAGACCCCAGTCTGACCTCAGATTGGTTGGACCTTGCCTACTATACAAGCTGTCCTTGCTTACTCTCTGCTTCAGGCACTATGGTCTCACTATATTCTTCACACCATTCCTATTATGGAGTTTCCCAGTCCAGCTTCTCAGCACCCACTCTAATCTAATCTTAATGACTACTGTCAACCTATCCAATCCCACTCTCTGAGTCTTGCATGAGGGCCTGGACACTAACACAGAGCATGTGGGAGATGTCAAGGCTCTCTCACCCACTGCCAGCTTGGGAGACTCGGTTCCAAACTGCCTGGGTGGGCTCATCAGTGAAGCCTCGACTGGAATTAAGGACCTCTAGATAAAACAAATTTTAGAAAACTGGCCTAAAGGAGATGAGTAACACCTCTTGGGTTAGATGTTTAGGCTGGCAGTCACAAGTTAGAGACCTTCCTAGTTGAATGGTGACTGAAGAGCACTGGGCATCAGGAATGCTGCCTAGGGGAGAGGGAACAAATCATCCTGTTATGTTGAGCTAAGAGCTGATGATAAGGAGATTGAATTAGCACTAATAAGGTTCAAACTAGACCACATTTCCTTGTTTGCATATGCTGAGATAGATAACGCAGCCTAGTCCTACTAAAGTCAAATTATTTCACTCGTGCTAGCTAGCTGTGCTGTCAATGAACGGTTGGTTGACTTGGTGTGTTTTGACAAGCCCATATTGTATGCTTCTTAGCACCTCATCTTTTAGGTGTATACAATTTGGTGAAACAAATATGGTATGCCCTTTCCCGTTCTAGAATTTCACATTCCTCTTTTGCTCTCCTTTCATGATAGAATTGAAGCAGCGTCAGGTTCACAGTTCCAGCAATGTCTCCTCTCCTATCTCTAAATCTGTGGCTAGCTTGCACAAATACTACTAATAATATTAATACTAAGTCTTGGAGTTTTCAGATTAGTAGCTAGATTAGTCACTCCAAAAATGAAGTGGCTTCCTTTTTTTTATTCTTAAATCCACTTCAGGTATTGGATCTTTTGCTTAAAATGTATTTAAGGCCACTTAACAAAGCCTAACTCTGCTGTTTATTAAGTATATCAAAATTAATAGTTTCCTTTAATAAGTACCTTGGCTTAGAGCTTTGCAGAGATTCAGATCACAGTAAAACATCGAAGTCTTGAGATACTGTGATTTATAAGAATGAAAAAGCCATATATAACTGATGTTTCCCTATGCAACAGTTAATGAAAAAATTCCCCTTTAGTTCATGAGAACCAGGATTTTGTGCTCTAGTTATGGAATATCTTTGTTAGTGTAGTTTAAATGATTTTTTATTCTTTTTCTTGTCTTTCAAAACAATTTTGTTGCCAGTCTGCTGTTTACAACACAAGTTCAGAGCAATGGTTTTCTTATTAAAGTGATAGAAAATAAACCAAATGCAAGTGTAAAGAAGTGTAAAGAAATGTAGCCAAAACCTTTTATTGTCTTAACCAGAAAAAAAGGCCACATAAAAGATCTTAATTTAAAAAATTTATATTTCCTTAAAACTAGCCACTGATGTTTACTGATGCTGCAGTCCAAATAGGAGTTGCATTTGAATTTTAATTGACAAAACACCCAAACATGGTCCAGACCTTGGCCTGCTCCAACCACATGGCAACTGAGTGGAAGGATATCCAGCCATTCAGAGCAGCTCCAACTCCTTCCACCAGGCATCTCCTATCCAGACCTGCTGGGAGACAGTACTGCCAGCCACTGATGTGTAGCAAGAGATGATTCCTAACTCTGAAAGCACTCTTTCCCTCCTCTGTCCCAGGGAAAGCCACACAAAGCTAACCTGTTTGACTTTGCCTTGGGACAGAGCTGCAATCTTCATATATCCCAGCAGTGATTTTAGCTCAGAAGGGAGGTCAGGTTTGGCCAACTCCTGAATGAACTTGAACCCTGCCTTGGATCTGATTTAGGATAATGGAAAACAGGGAAAAAAACCCAAACCAACAAAAAAGCAACTACAGGGGAGAGAGATGGGAAGCGGGGGACAGAGGAGCACATAAAAAGAAAAAAAGGAGAAAAAAGGAAAAATCGAAACAAAAGGGAAAGGAAGAAAGGAAAAAAAAGTCAGTCTTCCCAGATAGGACCCTGGAGTATAAATGGAGCCCCTATACATACCCTTTTTCCCCTTGTCTTGGTAACTGAGGCTATCTACATCAAGGGGGAGAGAGGCTTGGGCCCCCACAAAGCCTGTTTGCAAGGGTTTTTGTTTGAAATGAGCTAGCAGTGAAGTTAATATTAACATCTTATCTACTAAAATCTCCTGAGCACTTCCATGAGATCACCTTGTTTTCACTGCCTCAGTGAGCATTAAGTCTTCAAAAGCTATTAAAATCACTATGTCACAAGAACATTGTGTTATTGGAGAAAAAAAGTTAAAATCTTACCTTTCCCATAATATATCTGCCCAGAGATTCTTGCTCTCCTTGAGACTAAGATTGCACTGATATTAGTAAATGGTGCAAATGTGTTGTAATTCTCTATGGTCCTAGGATGGTATATGCACATGGTGTCTTTACCAAAAATTATATTTGTGCAAACATCTGACTTTGTGCGCACAATGCACATGCATGAAGAGATAATATTGCAAGTGAGGTGTGTCAAGGGCACTCCAATGAGCGCCTTCAGCCTTGGTTCCACCAGGAGAGAAATCATTTTGCAGCATGGCAATCACACACTCTGACACATCCTGCAAGATTCCAACTGTTAAGTGCAAGGCATATTCAACCCCTCTGGTACTCTAAATAACAAATGAACAGCTATTCTTCCCTCAGAGCAAAACAGTCATTTTGAGTTAACTTCACATTAGCCATTTAGTGTCAGTAAAAGAAAATACCAATTCTTTATCTGTTTCTCCCAAGAATGTGGGATAGGAGCAGTGTATTAGCATACAGTCAGGATGGGTTTATGAAAGGCAGGTCCTGCTTAACCAACCTGATCTCCTTCTACGAAAAAGTGACCTACTCGGTTTAGAAAAGCCTTTAGCACCATTTCCCACAGCATTCTCCTGGAAAAACTGGCTGCTCACGACTTGGAGTGCACTCTTTGAAGAAAAAACTAGCTGGATGGCCGAGCCCAAAGAGTGGGGTGAATGGAGTTAAATTCAGTTGTCAGCTGCTCAGTAGTGATTTTCCCCAGGGCTCAGTTCTGGGACCAGTCCTGTTTAATACCTTTGTCAATGACCTGGACAAAGGGATCAACTGCTTCCTCAGTCAGTTCACAGATGACATGAGGTTGCATGGGAATGTTGATCTGCTGGAGGGCAGGAGGGATCTGCAGGGGGATCTGGAAATGCTGGATCAATAGGTGGAGAGCCATTGTATTCATCTTTAACAAGGCAAAGTACCAGGTCCTGCCCTTGAGTCACAACAATCCCCTGCAGAGCTACAGGCTGGGAGCAGAGTGGCTGGAAAGTTGCCTGGCAGAAAAGGACCTGGGGGTGCTGGTCGACAGTAGCTGAACATGAGCCAGTAGTGTGCCTTGTAGCTAAGAAGGCCAATGGCATCTGGGATTATATCAGCAATAGTGTGGCCAGCAATTCTATGGCAGTGATTGTGTCCCTGTACTTGGCACTGGTGAGGCCGCACCTTGAATCCTGTGATTGATTTTGGGTTTGTCACTACAAAAAAGAAATTAAGTTGCTGGAATGAGCCCAGGGAAGGGCAGTGGATCTGATGAAATCTGATAAATCTGGTAAATCCAAATCTGATAAGTCTGGTAAATCCAATGAGGAGCAGCTGAAGGAGCTGGGGTTGTTGAGCCTGGAGAAGAGGAGGCTCAAGGGGGAATCTTACTGCTCTCTGCAACTGTCTGGAAAGAGGTTGTAGCAAGGTGAGAATCAGTCTCTTCTTCCAAGTAACAAAAAACAGGACAAGAAGAAATGGCCTCAGATTGGGCCAGGAGAGGTTTAGATTGGACATGAGGAAAACTTTTTTCATGGGAAGGGTTATGGAGCATTGGAACAGGCTGCCCAGGGAAGTGGTATCCCTGGAGGTATTGAAAATGCATGTGGATGTTTAGTGGTGAACGTGGCAGTGCTGGGTTAATGGTTGGACTCAATGATCTTAGAGGTCTTTCCCAACCTAAACGGTTCTATGATTCTATTAGAAGCCTAACACCACTAACAATTTTCTCTTTATAGTTAGTGCAGCCACTGTGTTGGGGATATAATCACAGTCTTTTTGAATAATTTTCCTCTTGATAGATAACCAAGAGACACACTATACTGCAGCAGAAGTGCTTCACAGTAAGAAAAACCTAATTATGCACAGGCATTGTCTTAATTTTAAATTAATTTTCAAAAAGTTTGTTTGAAATTCATAATAAAGTTGTAAAAATATATTCTTTTGGTCTACAAATAATTACATTGTTTCTGTTTTACATAGAAACTGTCATTACCCTGAGAACAAACTCATTTTTGTTAATTGGCTTAATCCACTGTTAGCAAAATAAATGAATTACATTTTTCATCAGTCTTAATGGGATATGGACAGGGCCTGTGTTTCTAAGTAAAGCCAAATACTGGGCTGATTCTGTATTCAGTTATGCAAATTGGAAATCAGCCAGTTGACAACTTGTCTTTTCTTTCCTTCTCTTGTGTGCTTTGCAGCAGAAAAAAGCCCAACTTTATTAGGGTTAAAAAGGTAGAAGCACAAGATTATAGGGATGAAAATGCAATTCCCTTTTCAAATGATGTTATACTTGATCAGTATGCCTCAGCTTAAGAGGAGATTTGTAAACTACCCTGAGTTCAGCATGTTGAATAACTTGCAGCAGTGTTAGTGTTGATATGACTTAAATGTGGCTGCCCACATACTAAAAGACACTTCTCTGCTGCTGACTATTGGCTAAAAACACTCCAACTATATTTCTTATGTGGCATTATACATGAGGCAGGTGAATGTAAAGTAAAGTTATCACATCTGTTCCATTCACCCCTTACCCTTAGAGACTTTCCTCATTTATTTGCTTTGGCAAAGTATGGAGATTTTTGGTCAGTCTCTGGCATCTCCATATGTGTAAAGATATTAGAACACACTCTCTGAATTTGACATACAGGTGGATTATGATAATGGCTTAAGCAGCTTTAAAAGCACGAATGATAATCTGCTTAGTTTTCAAATAATAAAGTTTTCTAAACAATTCCTCATATATAAAAATGGCAGAAAACCACTTGCCAATAAGCTCACTCCAGCTACCTCAAAATGGGAAAAGACAGTTTAGTACTGGTAAAATTTCCTTTCTACTCTGCTCTCTACCAAAATTGTCTGTCATATTTAGGAAATCTTTAGTCATCATGTTTTAAATCTGGAAAGCTTAATAATAAGTTTCCCTGCTTTATAAAATTTATGAGATTAAATAATTTGCAGTAGACAGGTAAAATGTAGTTTCAATATCTTCAATATCCTTCATTCTCTGAGTTCCTCTTTGAAAAAGTGGGTGATTGCCATAAAAAAATTGTCTTACAGGACACTCATCTACTCGGTTTTTTTTAAATCTCTCCCATATACTAAGATAAAGAGATCCTTTTTGACTGTGTCTTTCATAATGTGCAGCTTATACAGTGAGGAATGGTTAAGAGTTTAGAGAAATTACTACTTACAGGAAGGAGAATATGATAGCAATCACAGGTGAAATGCAAACCAGAGTGGCAGATGAACAGACAGAGAAGATCAGGCCTCCAAGACAGGCAGGCACTAATTAATCCTCTAATCCTTTCATTTGGCAAAGAGCACAAGCAAATACTTCCTTCCATACTTAAGGACATATCACCACCAACAGATTCTCCCTGTATTCTTTTGCATTTATCGGTTAAAGTGTTCTCAAAACACAATGTGTTAAGGTCCCATTTTGAAACAGGAATAAATGAAATAAAATAAAAATAAGCCCCTAACGCTTCCCTCACTACTGTGTTCCCTGCTTCTGAGCCAACAGAAAAATCCTATTGGTTTCCATGGGAGTTGCACTAGCAGCAACCAGAAAGAGTATATACAGAGACCCATTCTTCACCACCTTTCCCAGCCTCACCAGTCCTTTTGGAAGAGCTGATATTGTTAAAGAAATAGCATTGCTCACAATGCTACTTACCTAATTCCACCCATGACACCTGGCACTGCTTATGGCTGGTGTGCAGGCCCTGTTCTCTGCACGGATTCAGTTCAAAACTTCTAGGCTCCAGTGGACCCAATTATGACATTTCAAAGACAAACACACCCACATTTTAATAGTTTGGAAAATGGGACTGTGCAAGAGACTCTAATGGAATGCTTGCTAGTGACTTACAGGGGGTCAGAGCATGTCTGACAAGGCTCCTGGAATTATTTTTTTCATTGTGTTTGAAAGAATATAATAATTAAATAAGTGACAGAAACATCAGTATGAAATATCAGTTGTGAGATTACTTTTTCTCCTTTGGGTATTAATGACTAGTTAGATAAGCCCTAAGGAATACAGAATACATACCTTTCCCAGGAAGAGAATGAGAAAAAGCTTTGACAGAAGCACAGTTTAGAAATACTTCCCAGAATACTGACCTACAGGACTGCAGGCTCAGGAAGACATTCTCAGGCAGTTGTCATGATGATGATAAGGTATGTCATTAACCTCAAAAATGGGAGTTTACCAGTTCAAGTTACCAAATTATCTGACTTCTGTCTTGAATGGAATTCAAGAGAAACTAGACCTCAATTAGAGATAAATCCTACTCAGGCAGAAAGCATTATTATTTGGCCTGTCATGCTGGCTAGGGGCTTTTCTCACATACAAGAGTTGTGTTTCACCAGCTAGTTTAATTCTTCCAGTGATAATTTACATTTTTGGAGTGCTATAGTGTTGGGGTTTTTTTTGTTTGGTTGTTTTTTTTTGGGTTGGTTTGTTTTTTTTTTTTTTTTTTTTTTGGTTTTTTGAGTCACCGGCTGTTTCTTCTTGATTTCTAACCTATTTCTTTTCCTTAAAGTTAAAAACCTATTGCTTGCTTTTAAGACTGAGTTTGGCTGCACATATCTAATAGAAAGTACATATTATATCAACATATGCCCCACTTCTTTCTTATTTGGGGCATTACACTTACTCTTTCCTCATAATCAGACCAATCAACCTTCCTTACATCTTGTTTTCCATTGAATAAAAGAAGGTGATGAATGATGCAAGGCCCCACTGGTGACAGAATTTTTCCATATGGAAATAGTATCTAGTACCTTTGAAGATATGAGGTAAGATTTTCAAAGTCACACAAATAATTTGGCCACACATTTTTGATTTTTTCAAAGATCACATTGTGATAGATATCTTATGATATGGTATTTCATTTAGCATGACTTGATTTTTTTTTATTCAAAAGATAAGAAATTCTGAAACACATATATATGTGTGTGTGTATATATATATATATATATATATGTATATATATTATATTCATTGCTCTCCTTTGGACACTCTCCAATAGCTAAATATCTTTTCTATATTGCAGTGACCAGAACTCCCCACAATGTTCAAGGTGAGGCCACACCAGTGCAAAGCAGAGCAGGACAATCCCCTCCGCTGACCGGCTGGTGATGCTTTGCCTGATGCCCCCCAGGACATGGATGGCCCTCCTGGCTGCCAGGGCACAATGACTCATATTCAACCTGGCATCACCCAGCACCCCCAGGTTCTTTTCTGTGGTGCTGCTCTCCAGCACCTTGTTCCCAAGAACACCCTTGGTGCCAAGCACAATTTTTAATCTGAACTGAAATTCAGGGGAAATCCTTGAGGGGCTTTGGGGAAATTTTGCCTGGAGTTGTTTATGAAAAAGTCCCAGAGGAACATCAGGAAAAGGAAAGGATGTGACAAAAATGAAAAATGTTTGCCAAATTCCCATAATGACTGACTTAAGTTGTATATATTCCTGATATCCATGCACAAGCACTTCCCTGCTTTTTTTTTAATTCCTGCATCATTGTGTTTACAAAAGTAATTTTTATTTATTTTCTGGTCCCGGAAGAAGAAAGCACCAAAAATAAATCTCTCGGCCACGTTTTCCCCTTACACAAGAAACACCAGCTACACGAACCTCATAAAAAGTTACCATAAAAGCTAAAAACAAACAAGGATTACTCGAAAATGCAATTGCTCAATATACCCAGAACTGCCAGCTGCAGTTTCCTCTTTAGGCTATTGACTTCATAACCTTACCCAACCCTTCAAAAATTTCCTGGTCAACAAGACTTTTTAGAAGCTTTGTGGTGAAAAAAAACCAAAACAAACCAAACCAAAAAACACCCCCAAAAACTACGAAAAAGGCATTTTAATTAATTTCCTAAAGAGTGAATTACTTATTACTTCATAAGAAGTCAGACTAAACAATTGGAAAAGTTACTAAAAGTAAACTAGTTTATCACTGGAAAGCAATAAAGGGGAATAAGCAGACAAGAAAGCTTGTTGGAAACTCCCTCTTTAGACTACCACCCTGAAGGAATATTCAGATATCTACAGAATACTTGTTTTTGTATTGGAAGGAAAGATATTGTAATGCCTTTTCCTTATTTTTTTATTTTAAGTAAAGGCTTCAGAGAAACTCGGGGCTATAAGGTGGTATAAGATTTCAGACTAAAAGGGTTAATTCTTCATGAAAGTTTGGGTCATGGTTATTCCTCCTCTAATTGAATACTATATTTACACTTGTGAATATTTAAACTTGTAAAAGTGATTCTCAATGGAAAAGCATAAAGTTCATTTTTAGTAAGTGTATTCAAGCAAGTTCAGACACATATGTCAATTTTAGGACTACTGTGCTCTGAATCTGTAACAAACACACCCCCATCTCACACCTCATTATAGCTAGTCATTCAGATTTCAAGGAGAGACAGAAATGCACAAAGAAGTGCCCAGAGGATTGTTAAGGATTAGATGAGAAAGTTGGGCTCCCATCTAAATAAGGATGCTGTTATATTTTGGTTTACATAGAAACTTGGACAGCTGGTCGGGCTGCAATCTACTTTAGGCATTTCAAGGCACATGATACAAATCATATCCATAATTTAGGACCCGGGTCTTATGAGATTAACCTTGTGAGGTGTGGTGTCTATATGGAATAAGACACAGAAGTTGCCTTTAGTTTGAAATATTTAAGTTACTTTTAGAAGTTTTCCCTTTCTTTAATGAAAACTGGCGACTCACAGATTCTGCTTTCAGGATTTCAAAACTCTAAATTCAACCAACTGAAATTTGACTTTTTCAAAAAAAGTTTATCACATTAAATTTGCCGTTAGAAATGCTTGTAACCCAAAATATCTACAAGAGCATTATTTACTTTCAGTGGAGGCGTACAGACTTTCAGTCATGCAAGAGGCCTCCACCGTGCTGCAGTCATGTGATAGAAAATGCACCATCATACTGCACTTGAAGTCTAATGAAGATTACGTATCTTTTCTTGTCTTTTCCTATTTTAGTAGGCTTTTGGTAGGAGAGTCAGTAACTTGCTAGTGGGCTTCATGAAAAGCTGAAAAAGCTGATGATGCAGAACTACCTTTTCCTTCAGAGGCTTATCTATGAGAATGCTGATGTGAAAGAGCATCAGTCCAGGCCTTGGCTCCCTGCTCAAAGACACATATAAGCACATGCAGAAATAGTCACTTTCAACCAAGAGTTCCCAATTGCTGTTGTTTTGGGGGTTTTTCCCCCCTTTTTTGTTTCAGCACTCAACTTTGCTACCTCCTATTTTGCTTGAGAGAAAAGTTAGGATGTTTCTAAGGAAAGAAAACAGTATTTAGAATAAACATAAGGCAAGACCCTACCAGAAACTTTCAAATGGAACTGAAGGCAAATTGAAGGCAATTGTTATTAAAATGCATATTCTGTTTGGACTCACACTGAGTCAGTTACAAACTCTAAGGTATGCTCAGAAGACCTTGAAGTAGATCACTTAAGAGAAGCAAGTCCCGTACTCACTTCTTCTAAATTTTCATTTTAACAAATGTTTGACATTATGGCTTCAGAATACAAAGCAATTTCTTCTTTCACAACAGACTTAGCTAATGTCTCTTTCTGACTTCTTATTTCTTTGCTGACAGGATGGATGCAGAGCCATCAACCCCAAGAGTGCTGACTGAGGTGCAATAGGTGCTGCTCCTTAAAACATACTTGGAAAAAGTTTTGTTTTTATTGAAGCTTTAAGGCATTTTTCTTGTTTCTTCTTCTCTGACAACTTATCGCAAGCTTCCTGTCTACCTGCCACAGGCATTTGATTATAGCTTTTCCACCCATCCGAAGTGGAATGAAATTCCTGCCCTGAAAGCTGGGGGTTGTGAGAAGGAAGAAAACAAGGTATTGTTTTCCTGCTTGGAAACGACTGCAGCCAAGACCACCACAGATTCCTCTAGTGCCATGTCTGTCACCAGCAGTCACGCTCCTTCCTACACCATGTTAACTGCCTTGTATGTTTATTCAGAATAGGGGCATCCTTGACAGATAAATGAACAGATAAAGTCAGAGGGGCAGCACTGGCTGTGGGAGGTCAGGGAGAGCTCTCCAGGTGAACCAGACTGGACATGAACATACAGGAGTAAATAGATGTTACACAACCACAATTTTTCTAAAATGTTTTATTAACACAGGACAACCTTGGCAGTCCTAAGGCATTTAATCAGTCAACATTTCAATAAACAAATACGTAATTTATTTCAGATGTCATTTAATTCCAGGGTCAGTTTGAGGTTGCTATCACATGCAGCTCTTCCTGAGGGTGATTTATTCAAGGATGATCTCTGAATACAGAAGAAGCAAAGAGGATAAAAAGCTCACACAATTCCAAAAAGAACAGTCTTGGTTTGAGTAGCAAAAAATGAATGAGGGAAAGAACCGGACTTCCTTTTAAGTGATGGACTGAATGGAAACCCTTGTTCTATAACTAGGTAAAGCATTCCCTGCCAAAGTTTCAATTAGTCAGGAAATTCGTTTTCTGTAGTTTTACAATTTTCCACTGCAGACTCAAGACCCTTTAAGGGTTTAAATTACAAAAACTGACAGAGTACAATAAAACACTGCAAATGGAAAAAATGATCTTCAAATATAGAAAAAAAAAAAAAGTCAGTATGGAAGCTCAGGAGTCATAGTCTTTCTCTCATATAAAACAAACTTGTTCCTGCTTAGAGAATTTCAGCTCAGGCCTGGCATTAGAAATAAAATGTTTCATACTAATACATCCTTCTTCTCTCTTTCAGTTCAAGGGCAGGACAAAGACTGAACAGGTGTGGTTTCCTTAGCCATGGATTCCTACAATGTGTGCTAATATCTGCTGAGTCACAAACATCCTCCTTTTTCCTTTAATTGCCTTTTGGATGCCCTTTTTGGGCATGTAGAAACCGGGCACTGGAGCTGGGATCTGATATCAAAACCCTCAGGGTCAGCAGGGAGTTTGTAGGTGGACCTGGCTGCAACTGTCCTCAGAAGCATTCATTCTGCATAGATTAAATTATCTTTTAATGCAAAGTGGCTTTTTTCCAGGTAAAGTTAGAAAATAAGAAACAGATTACAAATACAACTAGATTAAGAGAGCATGAAAGGCATTATCAAGATCGCTTATACATTTATGTTCAAATTAGGTAAACTATCTGAAGATTGCCATATTCCAGTAGTTTCTCTTTCCCAGTACAACTGGTTTGCAGGCACAATTCAGGCATATCCCAAAGAGGAACAAATGCATTTTCTAGTCCTTTGAACATCTTGATCCAAGAAGGAAAAAAAATGACTGCCACCTCTGTTTCTGTTTGTGCTTTGTTTTTAAGTTTTGATAGCATTTTACATTTTATATATGACCATATTCTTTCACCAAGGGGCCAGCACATAATTGTGACCATATTTTATAGCTTCCGTAGATATAAAAAGTTTCATAATCAGTTCTTTTGGCAAAATTAGCAGAGATTCAGAAGGATTTAAGGGCTCTATAATCAGGTCCATAGCTGTGGGTGGAAAAAGGAAGGAAGTCTTAAGATATTTTTAACCTACCATGCTAACTTCAGGTTGTTGTGAGTGCAATACTCTCTCCACAGTTATGTTTGACTTGGAGCAAAACAGATTAAAAGTCGCTTCCCTGGATATTGATCAATGAAAATAATACCCTCAAACAGAGGATCATGTAGTATTAATTTCCAGGATATTTTTTTCTAGGCAATTTTAAGGAGGTTCAAATTCTACATTTAATTTGAAGAAGTGGATTTACTTAAAGTTTACTTGATTTGGTCAAAGGCCATCAAATTGATGTAGGCTAGAAGCCTGTGAAAACACCCTTTTTTTTTTTTTCATTATCTTGCCAACCTTTATGTCACATTTCTCTACTACAATTACAGTATGTCTTTTCTAAGGTTTTTCAGGGTTCTCAAATCTTTGTTTGCAAAGCCTAGCCATGATGACAGGGTTAAAAATTATACTCCTAATCTAAGAATGCAAATTAAGCAACGTACAAAGAATATGTTAAAAAATAGATTTGAAACCCCTATCATGCCCATCCAGAATTTCAAAGGGTATTTACAGTCACATAAAATTGGCACCCTGTGGTATAAAGATGTATCCCCTGGTGTAATCAGAATTAAAACATACCACATTGGGTCTGGCTGAGCTGGAGTTCATTTCCCCGTAGCAGCCCTCACAGTGCTGGTCTTTGCACTGGTAGCTAAAAGGGTGTTGATAACACACCAGTGTTTTGGTTACTGCTGAGCATCAGCACCAGCACTGTAACATTCCTTCCTCAGTCGAGGGCAAGGAACTGGGAGGGGACACAAGTAGGCCAGCTGACCCAAACTGACCAAAGGGATATTCCACACCATATGATATCAGCTCAGATATAAAGGCTAAGGCAAGGAGCAGGAAGGAGGGTATTCATTGTCTCCAGTGGCTGCCTGCTGAGGAATCGTTGTGCGTGCTGGAGCCCTGCTCCTCGGGAGTGGCCGGACATCACTGATGATGGGAAATAGAGAATAAACCAGGTTGTCTTTCGCTTCACTTTTGTGCATGCAAGATTCCGCCTGGCTTCTGCTTCAATAAACTGCCTAATCTGCACCCATGAGTTGTTTTCCATCTTACTCTTTCTCCTGTTCATCTGGGAAAGGGAGTGATAGAGCAGCTTGGTGGGCACCTGGTGTCCAGCCAAGGTCAACCCACCACACATACAGTTACTCCTCTGTCTGCATGTTAATCTGGTTAGCATAACAGACCAATTAGAGACAGTAAATTAGATTTTCCTCTGACATCTATTCCCTCCACAGAATTAGTTTAACAGTATACTCACGTTTACTAACACTTTAAACTGGGAGATATTTCTGCTTTACGGTCTAATGATGATGTCTGAACCAAAAATACCACTCAACTTCAAGGGAGGCTGAATGGGGAAATTCCCATATTAGCAAAGATTTTGACTCTGAAGCAACTGACATAGCACTTGACTGACATATTTTGGAGTCCATTCAGGTGTCCAGTTTTACAGAATCCAAAAAAATGTTAGAGCCATTTCCCTTGAGGGTATTGGCCTATAGTGGACATTCAACAGTGCATTGTAAAGAATCATTTATCACTGTACAGTGCACTGTAAAGAATCAGTCTAGTCTACAGTAAATCTAAGGTAGTAATTTTGTATACATAGAATAGAAAAGAATGTTTCTTCACACCTTTTTTTTTTTTTTTTTAATGGAGCTAATGGCATCTTTTCTGATGGATAAAGTACAAGAGAGATTTCTGCTGCTTTGACACAGCAGCAAGTTTTCTAAAAAATAATGTACCAGAATGTCAGACTGAGTATGCTTTTGGAAGGGACATTTCCAAAGACAGACATCATGTTAAGAGCAACAACAAAAAAAATTTACACATTTTTAAAAGCCATTATTACTTGTTTTACTTTCAGTCTTTCTCCTCTTTTTTTTGTTGTTTTTGTTTTTAATTTTGAATAAGCATGTAGCTAATTGTTGTAGATCAGTATGCTTTTAATGTTAGTACTTTCCTTGTTGCATCTCTAAAGACTGAGCACCAGACTCCCTTTAAATGCATAAATGTGAGAGGACCCCTTTTTCTAGGGGAGCAAAAACCAGAGTCAGTTCATACAAGTTATGAATCCATTCTGGCAAGAACTTAGACTATTCACTCTGGACTTCTCTTTCTAGTTCAAGTAATAAACACAGGTCTGGAAATCCAGTTATTGTCTCTTGTCTGAAATACTTTAAAGAACTTAGGAAAGGTCTCAGTGAGAGGGACCAGAAAACATTTTAAAAGTTTTTTATTTAAATTATATGCTTGTATCCTTACCGTTTAGAGTTCAGAGTTTAATTGATGTGATTGGCAACATATGTTATGACTCTTAAGTCAATTACTGATTTTTTTTTTTTTTTTTGGCTACAACACCAGAGAAACAACATAGAGGATTTCTGCATTCTGTTTGTAGCTCTGGCATGGACTTGCATCTCAGTTCAAAAGGCAATGGAGATATGTTAAATGACAGGAGGAAAAAAAAAAGGCAAAAAAAGCTTTTAAGAGCAGGAAGAGATAAGTATTATTTCAAAAATTTAGTGTTGGCCATACATACATCTCTTTTGCTTTTAGTCTTTCTAAAATAAGCAAGAAGGTGTGTACAACAACAGGTGTAGCAAAAGTAGGTTTATAAAATGGGTATGGAAGGTCAATTTCAAACCACAGCAGGGATAAACATCCAGATTGAGGTACTAGTTCAGTCAAAACTAATAGGTACATTTTAAGCACAGAATATTTGCAGGAGCCATTTTATACAGAAACTGGAAAAGACAGGTCACTAGATAAATAAATTCAAAGAAATATGCTATGCACAGAAAATGTAGGATGAACAGATGAAGCAAAATTCACACCATAAACAGACCTCTCTGATCAGTGTGTGTTAAACATCTGAATGTGCTTGGGTAAAACACCTGGTACGGGGAAAATCATTTATTATTATGATTCTTTAGTTTGGACTTAGATTTTGTGATGAGGAGATGCAATATGACACAAATGCAAGCATGCAAGTAAGTTCATGTAGCCATGGCTCTAGTGATAAGACAGTTCAGGTGTATACGTGACTTGCTGGTCACACACTTCAGAGTCATCCACTCTTCAATGCTGCCACTATCAATTAAAAAGGATTCACTCTGTTATTTTCTTATTAGTTTTCTTTTTAGGGTTACTGAATTTCAAAGCAGAGACTTTCTAAATTACTCACATTTCATTTTCAAAATGAAATGGGAATAGTGTGAGGGCTTTTTCTGCCAAACTGTAGAAGTCATCACACCCTCACCTCAAATCAGTGATCATGAATAGAGCCAGTTTAGAATATTCTGTCATTACATTTTATCAGGAGAGCACCCTTTTTATTTAAGAAGAAGGAAATCTCAGAAGAGAACATGGATTTTTATCATGGGAAACTCCAAGCCCTGCTGGGAAGGAAGACATGCAAGTTCTGTTGAGCTGCAGCAGTGGACCTGTACCCATGTCTTGGAGATCACAAGGAAGCATCCAGATCCTTAGGTTATGGGTGTCTGCAAAATCTGGTATTCCAAAACCAGTTTCTAGACAACTCAGGCTTTTTTTTTTTTTTTTTTTTTTTTTTTTTTTTTTTTTTTTTTTTTTTTTTTTTTTTTTTTTTTTTTTTTTTTTTTTTTTTTTTTTTTAACATTATCCTAACAACAAAAAAAGAAAAATACTCCTTTGTTTTAGAGAAATAAGAAACATTGAAAACATCAAGAGGTGTGTCCAGGAAAGAGCAAATGCAGAGTGACCTTACATAAGGGTGACAGAATCTGAGGGTTGATGTTACTCAGTTGAACATCTTAAAAAAGAATAAAGGTGTAGGAAAGTAGCAGCAGGACTGCAGAACTAAGTCAGTCATGACTGATAAGAAATAAGTGATCTACCAGTAATCTACTATCTGGACAGAAGACAATGCCATTTCTAGGCTGAACTTGGTCAACAGACACCATGTACATGCCAATGTGAGTGCCTAACTCTCATTAAACTTTAAGCTCCAGGTCTCTGTGTGGCATTTTTATTTACTGACATTCTCGGGGGTGTGGGGTGGAAAGTTATCTTTTACTAACAAATACTGCAAAATAGGTTTCTTTCAAACTACAGTTAATTTGGGGATCTTCTTTTGGCTCATACTGTGAGTAAAACTGGGGAATTCCAGTATTTTGTAACTTTAATTTCATTCTAGTAACTTGCAAACAGAAATTCCAGGAAAGTTCCCTATTGGAAACTCCATTTGCAGTGTTTGAGTGAACACCATGCATGGCAAGCCAGCTGTACTCCCTCAATTTTTTTTTCACTGCCTGAGGCCACCTGGGGGATTGAGCTTTCAGGGTGGTTGTTTAGAAGAAAAGACAACAAAGTCTCTTTCTCGCAATGTGTCCACCTACCCCTCAATTGCATGCCAAGCAGAGAATCTGAATCTTAATGCTGAGCTACTTCTGAACTGCTGCAGATGAAAACTGAAGATGAGCCCAAGCCTGGGCACCAGTTTGCAGAGCAACCTGCCTGCATTGGTGAGACACAGCTTTCCAATTCGCTCTTTGAAGCCGAGGTATTAATAGCTATGGTCAGGTTTTATGGCTCTACAGCACATAAACAGAGCCTGGCCAGATCTGCTTCAGCTCTCTGGGCCATGAAAACCCAACCCCCTTGTGAAAACATCAGGGATACATATTGCTATTGCCAACTTGTCTGCCTGACAAGCCCTGCAGGAACTCAATTAACTCTACCTATTTGATTAAAGTTCAGTAAAATGTATATAGTTTTATCTATATAGTTCTATACATAGTCTCATAAGGAAGTTAGGAAAATTAATTACTTTGGGTGAGAAAATATCAATCCATCTTAAATGAAAGTACCTAAATCCTGTTTGCACTACTCTTCAAAATAATGCATAAAAAATGTGGTCTCTCTCTCTCAGAACCATTCCCTCAGCTTCTTTCAGCTCTCCCTGAAACACCTTTTCAGTAGCATAAGCAGCGAGCTGTTAGGCAGATGAGTTCATTATTGGCTTGGTTTTTTAAGAATGACTGGATCATGCGGTAGTTATGAAACTACTTTTCCAGACTTTTGCCTAACCCAGTTTTGCTGCTTATTAAAATGAGAGCACTTTAGGACCAACATTTTTTGCTCTTCTGTGTTTGTACTTATTTGGGGGGGGGGGCGGGGTTAATATCATAATAATAATAATCTGGTATATACTGTTATGTTTGGTTTTGGTTTTTTCCCAAACAAGGGAATGCCTATTGCCATTAATATATTTGAAAAAACTCTTTTTATTGTACCCCACATTTCTGTCGAGCTTCGACTCCTCTTTGTCCTCGCGGATTTTCTCCTTACAGTGGCAAGCACCTGTAAAAACATTTTCCCAGGGGACCTTACTTACTAATTCCCTGAGCATCCTGAATTCTGCTCTCCTCATGTCCAGAACTGAGGTTTTGCTTGCACTTTTTCTCCTGTCAATAGAAATTTTAAACTCAGTAACTTCATGGTTGCTGTGGCCAAGATGGCCACCAATCTCCACTTTGCTAACGAATTCCACTCTGTTGACAAGCAGCAGATCAAGGAGAGCAGTTTTCTGAGTTGGCTCCCTGTTCCATAAAGTTGTCATTTGGATTTTTTAGGAATCTTCTGGCCTGGGTTGTACCAGCTGTATGGTGCTCCCAGTTGATTTCTGGCAAGCTGAAGTCCCCCATAAGGACAAGGAGAGTTGACTTGGAAATGTCCCTTAGTTCTTCACAAAATAATTTGTTGGCATCATCATCCTGGTTGGGAGGTCTATAGCAGACACCCAGGATGGCATCCACATTATTTGTTTGCCCCTCAATTCTTACCCAGAGACTCCCAACTGTTTCATTGTCAACTGCGAACTCCGTACATTCTAACCCTCCTGTTACACACACTGCCACTCCTCCACCTCTTCTGCCCTGCCTATCCCTCCTGAAGAGCCTGCAACTATCCAACAGGGCACTCAAATCACAGGACACATCCCACCAGGTTTAACTTATGCCAGTGATGTCAAATCTCTGGGACTGAGCCAAAGCTTTGAGCTCCTCTTGTTTGTTCCTCATGCTGCTTTCATTGGTGTAGAAACATTTCAGGTGTGGTACATTGTAGCCAACACCTTGTGAAGCAGATTGATCCCTTAGTATTGGTTTTCTCAAGGTTTGGCACACCATCCCATCGCTCATCACTGCAGAGCCTAGTTTTGTTCCTTTTCCCCTTCCAAGATAGTTTAAAGCTCTATCAACAAGCCCTGCTAGATCCTGAACTAAAACTCTTTTTCACCTCTGAGGTACATCCCATCAGACATCAGTTGACCAGCTGTTGAGTAGATCATCCCATGGTCAAAAACCCCAAAATTTTTCCAATCAGGCCAACCTCAGAGCCACATGTTGACCTGATAGATCTGCCTATTCTTATCAGTATTACTTCTTGTTACTGGAAGGATCAAGGAAATCACTATCTGTGCTCCAGATCCCTTTTCCAATCATCCCAGGGCCCTGAAGTCTCTTTTGATTGTCCTTGGACTTGTCTTTGTTATTTCATTGCTGACAGTTTGAACAGCCAATAACCGAGGGCCTTACTAGACTGGAGAGTTTTCCAGTAATGTCTTTTATATGAGCCCTTTGGTTTGGAACACTTAGAAAAATAATACTGAAATGGAAAACAGCATGAAACTTAAACTCAGAGAAAAACATACTAGTAAGAATTTCTGTTATGGGCCTATTAGGATTAGGCCTATTAGGATTTGCAACACAGAAGAGATCGGAATACATTAGCAGCATTGAGGACTAGGGGTTTATAAGGTTTCCAGCTAGATTTAGTATTTCAAGCAGTGATGAAGAAGTAATAAAGCAAGTGAAAATCTCATCTGGAATACTGTGGGCAATGTTCCAGAAAAACAGTTCTAAAAAACAGCCTTCAGGTAAGGGAGATCTCAGTGATGCAGGAAGTCTCTTCTAGGTATGCATTTCTGTGCCTCTTGGCAAACTTCACTGTATAA
>NW_020955305.1:1059241-1064512 GCF_003031625.1 Empidonax traillii
TTTTTAATGGAGCTAATGGCATCTTTTCTGATGGATAAAGTACAAGAGAAATTTCTGCTGCTTTGACACAGCAGCAAGTTTTCTAAAAAATAATGTACCAGAATGTCAGACTGAGTACGCTTTTGGAAGGGACATTTCCAAAGACAGACATCATGTTAAGAGCAACAACAAAAAAAATTTACACATTTTTAAAAGCCATTATTACTTGTTTTACTTTCAGTCTTTCTCCTCTTTTTTTGTTGTTTTTGTTTTTAATTTTGAATAAGCATGTAGCTAATTGTTGTAGATCAGTATGCATTTAATGTTAGTACTTTCCTTGTTGCATCTCTAAAGACTGAGCACCAGACTCCCTTTAAATGCATAAATGTGAGAGGACCCCTTTTTCTAGGGGAGCACAAACCAGAGTCAGTTCATACAAGTTATGAATCCATTCTGGCAAGAACTTAGACTATTCACTCTGGACTTCTCTTTCTAGTTCAAGTAATAAACACAGGTCTGGAAATCCAATTATTGTCTCTTGTCTGGAATACTTTAAAGAACTTAGGAAAGGTCTCAGTGAGAGGGACCAGAAAACATTTAAAAAGTTTTTTATTTAAATTATATGCTTGTATCCTTACTGTTTAGAGTTCAGAGTTTAATTGATGTGATTGGCAACATATGTTATGACTCTTAAGTCAATTACTGATTTTTTTTTTTTTTTTGGCTACAACACCAGAGAAACAACATAGAGGATTTCTGCATTCTGTTTGTAGCTCTGGCATGGACTTGCATCTCAGTTCAAAAGGCAATGGAGATATAGTTACGTTAAATGAAAGGAGAAAAAAAAAAAGGCAAAAAAAGCTTTTAAGAGCAGGAAGAAATAAGTATTATTTCAAAAATTTAGTGTTGGCCATACATACATCTCTTTTGCTTTTAGTCTTTCTAAAATCAGCAAGAAGGTGTGTAAAACAACAGGTGTAGCAAAAGTAGGTTTATAAAATGGGTATGGAAGGTCAATTTCCAACCACAGCAGGGAAAAACATCCAGATTGAGGTACTAGTTCAGTCAAAACTAATAGGCACATTTTAAGCACAGAATATTTGCAGGAGCCATTTTATACAGAAACTGGAAAAGACAGGTCACTAGATAAATAAATTCAAAGAAATATGCTATGCACAGAAAATGTAGGATGAACAGATGAAGCAAAATTCACACCATAAACAGACCTCTCTGATCAGTGTGTGTTAAACATCTGAATGTGCTTGGGTAAAACACCTGGTACGGGGAAAATCATTTATTATTATGATTCTATAATTTGGACTTAGATTTTGTGATGAGGAGATGCAATATGACACAAATGCAAGTATGCAAGTAAGTTCATGTAGCCATGGCTCTAGTGATAAGACAGTTCAGGTGTATACGTGACTTGCTGGTCACACACTTCAGAGTCATCCACTCTTCAATGCTGCCACTATCAATTAAAAAGGATTCACTCTGTTATTTTCTTATTAGTTTTCTTTTTAGGGTTACTGAATTTCAAAGCAGAGACTTTCTAAATTACTCACATTTCAGTTTCAAAATGAAATGGGAATAGTGTGAGGGCTTTTTCTGCCAAACTGTAGAAGTCATCACACCCTCACCTCAAATCAGTGATCACAAATAGAGCCAGTTTAGAATATTCTGTCATTACATTTTATCAGGAGAGCACCCTTTTTATTTAAGAAGAAGGAAATCTCAGAAGAGAACATGGATTTTTATCATGGGAAACTCCAAGCCCTGCTGGGAAGGAAGACATGCAAGTTCTGTTGAGCTGCAGCAGTAGACCTGTACCCACGTCTTGGAGATCACAAGGAAGCATCCAGATCCTTAGGTTATGGGTGTCTGCAAAATCTGGTGTTCCAAAACCAGTTTCTAGACAACTCAGTTTTTTTTTTTTTTTACATTATCCTAACAACAAAAAAAGAAAAATACTCCTTTGTTTTAGAGAAATAAGAAACATTGAAAACATCAAGAGGTGTGTCCAGGAAATAACAAATGCAGAGTGACCTTACATAAGGGTGACAGAATCTGAGGGTTGATGTTACTCAGTTGAACATCTTAAAAAAGAATAAAGGTGTAGGAAAGTAGCAGCAGGACTGCAGAACTAAGTCAGTCAGGACTGATGAGAAATAAGTGATCTACCAGTAATCTACTATCTGGACAGAAGGCAATGCCATTTCTAGGCTGAACTTCGTCAACAGACACCATGTACATGCCAATGTGAGTGCCTAACTCTCATTAAACTTTAAGCTCCAGGTCTCTGTGTGCATTTTTATTTACTGACATTCTTGGGGGTGTGGGGTGGAAAGTTATCTTTTACTAACAAATACTGCAAAATAGGTTTCTTTCAAACCACAGTTAATTTGGGGATCTTCTTTTGGCTCATACTGTGAGCAAAACTGGGGAATTCCAGTATTTTGTAACTTTAATTTCATTCTAGTAACTTGCAAACAGAAATTCCAGGAAAGTTCCCTATTGGAAACTCCATTTGCAGTGTTTGAGTGAACACCATGCATGGCAAGCCAGCTGTACTCCCTCAATTTTTTTTTCACTGCCTGAGGCCACCTGGGGGATTGAGCTTTCAGGGTGGTTGTTTAGAAGAAAAGACAACAAAGTCTCTTTCTCGCAATGTGTCCACCTACCCCTCAATTGCACGCCAAGCAGAGAATCTGAATCTTAATGCTGAGCTACTTCTGAACTGCTGCAGATGAAAACTGAAGATGAGCCCAAGCCTGGGCACCAGTTTGCAGAGCAACCTGCCTGCATTGGTCAGACACAGCTTTCCAATTCGCTCTTTGAAGCCGAGGTATTAATAGGTTTTATGGCTCTACAGCACATAAACAGAGCCTGGCCAGATCTGCTTCAGCTCTCTGGGCCATGAAAACCCAACCCCCTTGTGAAAACATCAGGGATACATATTGCTATTGCCAACTTGTCTGCCTGACAAGCCCTGCAGGAACTCAATTAACTCTACTTATTTGATTAAAATTCAGTAAAATGTATATGGTTTCATCTATATAGTTCTATATATAGTCTCATAAGGAAGTTAGGAAAATTAATTACTTTGGGTGAGAAAATATCAATCCATCTTAAATGAAAGTAAAGTACCTAAATCCTGTTTGCACTACTCTTCAAAATAATACATAAAAAATGTGGTCTCTCTCTCTCTCAGAACCATTCCCTCAGCTTCTTTCAGCTCTCCCTGAAACACCTTTTCAGTAGCATAAGCAGCGAGCTGTTAGGCAGATGAGTTCATTATTGGCTTGGTTTTTTAAGAATGACTGGATCATGCGGTAGTTATGACACTACTTTTCCAGACTTTTGCCTAACCCAGTTTTGCTGCTTATTAAAATGAGAGCACTTTAGGACCAACATTTTTTGCTCTTCTGTGTTTGTACTTATTTGTGTGTGGGGGGGTTAATATCATAATAATAATAATCTGGTATATACTGTTATGTTTGGTTTTGATTTTTTCCCAAACAAGGGAATGCCTATTGCCATTAATATATTTGAAAAAACTCTTTTTATTGTACCCCACATTTCTGTCGAGCTTTGACTTCTCTTTGTCCTCGCAGATTTTCTCCTTACAGTGGCAAGCACCTGTAAAAACATTTTCCCAGGGGACCTTACTTACTAATTCCCTGAGCATCCTGAATTTTGCTCTCCTCATTTCCAGAACTGAGGTTTTGCTGGCACTTTTTCTCCTGTCAATAGAAATTTTAAACTCAGTAACTTCATGGTTGCTGTGGCCAAGATGGCCACCAATCTCCACTTTGCTAACGAATTCCACTCTGTTGACAAGCAGCAGATCAAGGAGAGCAGTTTTCTGAGTTGGCTCCCTGTTCCATAAAGTTGTCATTTGGGTCTTTTAGGAATCTTCTGGCCTGGGTTGTACCAGCTGTATGGTGCTCCCAGTTGATTTCTGGCAAGCTGAAGTCCCCCATAAGGACAAGGAGAGTTGACTTGGAAATGTCCCTTAGTTCCTCACAAAATAATTTGTTGGCATCATCATCCTGGTTGGGAGGTCTATAGCAGACACCCAGGATGGCATCCACATTATTTGTTTGCCCCTCGATTCTTACCCAGAGACTCCCAACTGTTTCATTGTCAACTGCGAACTCCGTACATTCTAACCCTCCTGTTACACACACTGCCACTCCTCCACCTCTTCTGCCCTGCCTATCCCTCCTGAAGAGCCTGCAACTATCCAACAGGGCACTCAAATCACAGGACACATCCCACCAGGTTTAACTTATGCCAGTGATGTCAAATCTCTGGGACTGGGCCAAAGCTTTGAGCTCCTCTTGTTTGTTCCTTATGCTGCTTTCATTGGTGTAGAAACATTTCAGGTGTGGTACATTGTAGCCAACACCTTGTGAAGCAGATTGATCCCTTAGTATTGGTTTCTCAAGGTTTGGCACACCATCCCATCGCTCATCACTGCAGAGCCTAGTTTTGTTCCTTTTCCCCTTCCAAGATAGTTTAAAGCTCTATCAACAAGCCCTGCTAGATCCTGAACTAAAACTCTTTTTCCCCTCTGAGGTACATCCCATCAGACTTCAGTTGACCAGCTGTTGAGTAGATCATCCCATGGTCAAAAACCCCAAAATTTTTCCAATCAGGCCAACCTCAGAGCCACATGTTGACCTGATAGATCTGCCTATTCTTATCAGTATTACTCCTTGTTACTGGAAGGATCAAGAAAATCACTATCTGTGCTCCAGATCCCTTTTCCAATCATCCCAGGGCCCTGAAGTCTCTTTTGATTGTCCTTGGACTTGTCTTTGTTATTTCATTGCTGACAGTTTGAACAGCCAATAACCGAGGGCCTTACTAGACTGGAGAGTTTTCCAGTAATGTCTTTTATATGAGCCCTTTGGTTTGGAACACTTAGAAAAATAATACTGAAATGGAAAACAGCATGAAACTTAAACTCAGAGAAAAACATACTAGTAAGAATTTCTGTTATGGGCCTATTAGGATTAGGCCTATTAGGATTTGCAACACAGAAGAGATCGGAATACATTAGCAGCATTGAGGACTAGGGGTTTATAAGGTTTCCAACTAGATTTAGTATTTCAAGCAGTGATGAAGAAGTAATAAAGCAAGTGAAAATCTCATCTGGAATACTGTGGGCAATGTTCCAGAAAAACAGTTCTAAAAAACAGCCTTCAGGTAAGGGAGATCTCAGTGATGCAGGAAGTCTCTTCTAGGTATGCATTTCTGTGCCTCTTGGCAAACTTCACTGTATAA
>NW_020955305.1:1065533-1180427 GCF_003031625.1 Empidonax traillii
TACATTAGCAGCATTGAGGACTAGGGGTTTATAAGGTTTCCAACTAGATTTAGTATTTCAAGCAGTGATGAAGAAGTAATAAAGCAAGTGAAAATCTCATCTGGAATACTGTGGGCAATGTTCCAGAAAAACAGTTCTAAAAAACAGCCTTCAGGTAAGGGAGATCTCAGTGATGCAGGAAGTCTCTTCTAGGTATGCATTTCTGTGCCTCTTGGCAAACTTCACTGTATAATTTCCTTATTTAATATTCACTAAAAGCCTGTCCAGAAAACCAAGGAAAAATATATTTGGCTTTCTGACTTGAGCTAGCAACAGAGAATACTGATATTAAAATAGCTCCTTATTTTCCTTATGCATCAGTTTCCCCATCTGAGAAACAATGAATTTATTTACCCAGCTTTGTAAACATAATAAAGCTAATTAAATACTCATCAGCCTGAATGATGAATTAAGTACTTTGCTCTGCTTCTGTCCGATGATTCATGACTCTTCCTGATACTTCAACTGAAGAAAACAAAAACATTTACCTTTAGGCGGGCATTGATGGCACCTAAACTTACTATTGTCTCCTTTTAAGCATCTTTGAATTTCTTCAGGTGCCCAGTGCACTGTTTCTGTTTAGAACCATGGTGGATTGGGCAGATTGCCAGGCTCCCAGGAGAACAGTTAGGAAATTAAATGTTTCTTCAGCAAAACTGGAAAGGGCAGAGTACACAGGACAGTTTCCTGGAATTCCCAGTCTATACCCACAATATGAGTCCCATCCAACACAAAACAACAGAAATATCCAAAGCCTTCCTGTTGATTAAATGATACTGTGCAAGGGATGCAAGATTATAGGGGAGGAAAAAACCCTCAAACAACAATCAGGAACATGATTCTCCTATCTATTTGTTACAGCACCAAAGAGAGAAAACAGAGTTGGGGAATCCTGGTTTGGTGTTCCCAGTTTCCACTAAAAAGAAATACACAAGTAAGGGTTTAGTATTCCCTTGTTCACACTAAACAATATTAGCTAGACTGAGGGATCCAATGCTTTCTCCCTCTCATCCAGTGAAATTTGGATTTGCTACCAGACACAAACATCACTTTATTAAGTTACTTAGAGAACATCTCTTCCTCATAGCCTCTCAGAGGGGGAGGTGTGATTAGGCTACCATTAGCTTGAAATGATAATTAAACCAAGTTTTTCTGTTTCCTAAGTACTCAAACAACTAAGCCAGCAGTAGAGGGGGTTTCCTATGGGGCAGGAAAGGCTGGCACATCACTTATGGGTAATTTATATGGTAGCAGAACACCTCCTGGTGTATCAGGGAAGGATCTAATATATGGCAACACAGAGCCTGAAAGCTGAATGATACAGCATGTTTCATGTTTCCAACAATGCATGTTTCCTTCAGTCCTTAGCTAGAAAGCATGATAGGATAATCTCCCAAATGAATAGTTAATTCGTGAATCATATGTAGGTCTTTTATTTGCAATTTTCCAGACATCCTTTTGGAATTTTTCCTGTCATTGGAGAGTCTTTTTATCCTTAAATAGCACAAAAGAGTAAGGTGATTGAGAAATCCTCTGTGCAAAGGGAGAACTTATTTTTAGAAAAGCCTTCAGATGTCAGGTTTAATAAGTACATGATGTCTGATCTCCATGGTCACATTGTGATGTAACTTAAAATGACCTGCTAATCAAGGAAAGCATTATTTTTAGAAGATTCATAACAGAACTGAGTATTGCAGCACCTTATTTAAATGTTCTGTCATCTGGTGGTCTTCACAGTTCAGTGTCATGGTTTAACCCCAGACAACCACCAAGTCCCATGTCGCCTCTCACTCATTGTCCCACCAGCAGGCCTGGGAGAGAATTGCAAGGTAAAAGCTAGAAAACTTGTGGGTTGAGATAAAGGCAGTGTAATAGGGAAAGCAAAAGCCACAAGCAAAGCAAAACACAGCTTCCCATGTGCAGACAGGTGTTCAGCCATCTCTGGGAGAGCAGGGCCCCATTACGTGTAACCATGACTTGGGAAGAAAAAACACCATCACTCCAAATATCCTCCTCTTCCCTCTTCTTACTCCCATTTTATATACTAAGCATGATGTCATATGGTATGGTATATCCCTTTGGTCAGTTTGGGTCACATGTCCCCACTGTGTTTCTTCCCAGCCTCCCACGGACCCCCAGCTTCCTTGCCAGTGTGTCCATACGGAAAGCAGACAAGGCCTTGGCGCTGTGCAAGCCCTGCTCAGCAATAAGAAAAACATCTCTATATTATCAAGCCTGTGTTCAGCACAAACCCAAAATGTAGCCCCATACTAGCCACTATGAAGAAAATTAACTCTTCCCCAGCCAAAACCAGGACACTTGGGGTTAAGTGCCAAGGCTATCCTGCATGATACATACAAAGAGCTGCTACATAAAATTTGGATTCTCAACAATGCATGTTCTGGGAAATAAACTGCCATAGATAGCTAGGAGGTAAATCCACAGACTCACATAAGATTTCCTTTCTCCATGTCAGCTAGGTGTGTTTATAGCTGAAAATAAAAAGAAAGTCTACTTAGGGCCTAGAATCTCTTTGTTTAACTGCATATCTATCATTTAAATGATAGATGGAAGAGCAGTTGCCTCTACTTTCTACTCAGTAACTCCGTGGTTACTGCTACTGTACATGACATGGAGATCCAGGTTCACCATGATTTTGGTTTTTTTTTTTTTTCTTTGGCAGAGGAGTGGGGATTTTTTCTCATGAAGGTGCTTTTGAGAGGCAGGTTCAAATTTGTATTCTGGACTAAAAGATTTCTAGGTATTGTAACAAAGAGGACCAGGACACCTATTTTTTTACTTGTCCACTTACTTTTGAGTCCAAACCCACAAGATTCACAGCACCACAGTTGGTCATATGCTTAAAGTCATGTCTGAAGAATTTCCCTGCAGCAAAGCTACTCTATTGATAAGTAGACCTTTAATAGGAAGCCTCACTCTCCTGATTTACAGAGAACCAACGTGTTTTAATATAATCCTAATTTGAAGGGATAATGTGATTCCAATTAATTAAGATTTGCCAGCTGGTTGGATATGAGCCCTCATCACTGCATGTTCATATTATGTTCTGTTTGTAAATGTGCACTGGGACACTGGGACACACTGTCCTCATTTCACAGTTGTAAATAAATCGATTCTAGCTTTTTTTGTCACGTTCCTCGCCCATCCTTTCAAGGGTCAGATTTTAAAAGGCATCATGTAACATTGTTTCTCTGAGTTCTTACACATCTGCTGATTCGTGAGAACTTATTCTAAGAAACTGTTCTTGCCTTCAGCCCCTGAGGCACCAAACTGCTATACCTTCCAGTCCTTGTTGGTTTTACTTTCCAGTCTTTTAATCAAGATGCTATATTACATCATACATTCAAATGAGGAATTTTACACCAACACTATCAACATTATTACTTTTACCAACAAAGTATGTAATCTTGTTTAAAAAAAAAAAAAAAAAGACGACATCAAATTCTGTCTGCCATAAACAATGTTGAATGATTTCAGTTAATGGATAGAAATAGAATGGCCCTTAGTTCCCTATTAATTTATCAAACTCAAGCTAACACATTTCTTCTGACTTGAATCATTCTAGTCCCTTTCTTTTAAGTAACTGGAGATTTACAGATAACTTCAGATTTAACTTGCCACAGTACATGATGTGCTATATCCCGCTCCCATCAAGGTGGAACTATAACCACTTGCTTTTTCCAGTTTTATGAATCTCCTCTATTAGTCCAGGCTCACCCAAAATTAACACAAATATTGAAATTCCCTTGAGACAATTTTCTTGGGTTGTGTGCAAGTCAGTAAGATTAGATGGTTATTTTTAGTAGTTGATGCTACTTACCAAGCTCCTCAGTTTGGGAATAGAAAGTATATAGCCTTCACAGGAGATGCTGTATTAACAGACTTTTCCATACCTGCAGAAGCACTTACTTTTCAGCTGGTGTGAATATCAGGAGAATTTACTAGGCTGGAATATAAGCATTTTGAAGCATAATTTGATGATGGCAGAGTAAGCTTACAACAAAATGGACAAAATGTATGATTCTAAAATCCTGTTAACAGAGCATCATGTAGGAAAGCACAAACTAGAGCCAAAAAAGTCAGCTACACAAATTACCAGGTACAATCCTACGAGCACAACACTCTCAGTGAAAGAATGGTTTCCATCTCGAATGAAGTGCTGGGATGACTCTTTTCCCAGAATTATGGATAGTATCTTAACAAAATGCTTTAAAATCCTGTGTTTTGTTCCAGATAAGCTGTTAGCTGTCCACACAGTGCTGCCATGTACCATGGGGTCTGCAGACTGCCCCAGAACAGTGCTGTCAAACTGAGGATGCAGAGGAACCTGTTGTGGGCAGGAACATGATTAGTCTGGATTTAAGTTGAGCTGGGCCAAATGAAAAATCTCTAGCTATCTGAGGGAACTGATACCTCCTGAAGGCAGAATGCAGCACTGCAAAGATACACAAGCTGACATCCAAAAAGTAGCACAGACACGCTAACACAACTTTGCATGCAAATCAGCTAGACTTGGTTAATCCCCAAAGTGATTTCTCTGTAGCAAATTTTCCATTCATCCTTCTTTTTTTTTTTTTTTGTAGCTGTTTCAGCAGTTCTAGTGAATAAATGTCTGATGTCACTTAGTGATTCTTATACTTCAATCACTTTGCTTTCTGTCCCTCTGTCCCTGATGTACCAGAGGTGAATGATGAATGACTACAGGAAAGGGAATGAGTTGCTAGAAGAATTTTTGGTTTGTTGTTTGTTGGAGTTTTTTGTTTGGTTTGTTTGATTTCTTTTGTTTGTTTGTTTGTTTGTTTTTTCCTTCTGGATGTTGCAATCTTCTATACATTAAAATGAACAAGTTAAAGTCCGCAAAGTGAACCATGAATGTATATTTTATACACCAAGTACCAAATTCTCAAACTCATTAATTTCCAAAATATTATATATTTTATTATATTGTTTATTTTCCTTGTATAGTGTAATTACAAGTTAGAACCTGATTTAACGATCTTAAGAACCAAAATGTTATTATTTAGCAGCTGTAAATATTGTTCTATGAGCAGATTTACCTAAAATAACTCATAATATTGCCCTAAGCTATTAATGCACTTGGTCCTGAAAAAAAAATTCACTCGGCATTAAATAAAGAACTACAAATCAAATGTAAGAACCTTGGCAAAAGAAATGGAGCAGGTTTGCAAAAAGAATTTAGAATTTTGCACTGCCTCAACATGTAGAAGCTATTCTTAATACCATAATAAGAGTTAACTGATATGACAATTCTGACTTCCACCTGATAACTACAGTAGCAGTTTTGAATTAGTCTGTGCAATGAATAACATTCTTCTTGTCTTTTCAATTAGGATTAATTTCTCTAAGTTACTTGAAGCCATATATTAGTCTCAACTAAAACTGCAGATGTTAAAAGTACATTTACAAAACTTGGTACCTGTAGTACAAGGATATATGACTGCTCATCGTTTATGAAAAGAAGGAGCACAGTGACTGAATGATCTTTCAGTGGCTAGACTGGTCGCAATTTGATTGAACTGCCCTCACAAACAGCTCTGCTGGAAATCACTGGAAGAATAAATATGGTCCATGACTATAAATTTGGTAGAAGAGATTGATAATGACCTTAAAATAATAACTCATCACCACTGCAAAACCAGCACTGATTTCTCTTTCCATCAGCAGAATTCTGTTGTGCTACACCAGGATAAAAAAGGACAGTCTACTGGCTACCTGCTGTCTTTCCAAAATAAAATTCCTTCTGCTTTCATAAGATATACAACAGGCATGGGAATATTCTTATCATAATCACTTGTTAAAACTTATCGCACACAACACTTCTTGAAATTTACAAAACACAGCAAATAAATTTAGATCACAAAATATTTTTGTTGGTAACAATAAGTACACAAACAGTTGATAAGAAGATGGTGAAAAATAATAGAAATGCATGAGTCCTGAAAACTGAGGAGAGGGATACAGACTGCACAACAAAAAAGGCATTAACTCAGCTTCTGTACCTTTACCCATCTCTCACAGTGATCATTCTGCTTTAGTATGACTTAGCTCGTCATGACCAGGTATGGCACTGAAAATAGAGCCTTCATTATTTCCTTCATCAAAAAAAGATCTAAATTCATTCATCAGGCTGTAAACAGGACAGCTGAATTGAATGCTGACACCCCACTGTTGAACTATCTTTCTCATTAATTTCCAATTACATGAAGGACTGAGCACTGTTTCTTAGCTTTGTTTTTCATTTTTTAATGAATATAATGGAATTAACATTATTCAGTTCAGTGGTTCACAGGATTGAGCAGAAATGTGCTGAGCTACAGAGGATCAAGTCAGATATGCTTTATTTAGGCATGAACAGGCTTACTCATTCTACGTGTGTGATAGGACTCCTCGTGCAGAAGAGTTTTTAGGCTCTCATCCAATAGTGTAGTGGGCAGGATTAGGAATCTGGTCCTACAAATCCATTTAGATTAGGAACCTTTGTGTGGATTAGGAACTATCATCTCAAAAGTGGTTTACAGTTTCAAAATAAGTCCTTTTAATAACATTCATATTTTGCATTGATTAAGGGCTTCTTCAGGTACATCCTTAGTCGCACCATTCATTCTGGGCATTGATGATGCGCTTTCTGAATGGAGGCATAATCCTGGGAGGTACTGAGTTCCACCTAAAAAGATGCTGACAACTTTAACATCTTCAGCTCCTTCATCTCTGATTAAATGTTAAATTTTGGTCTATTGGCAGTAACCAGTATGCTGAAGGAGCACTAGGAAATTATAATATCACTGTGCATGTCCACAAATACACTCTAAATACCTAACCAGACATAGGTTGTTGTCTAAGGAGAAAAGAGTATTTCTTAGAAATTTGAACATTAATGGAGTGATATTCTTTTCAAAATGGATTGTGACAGGGCACAACACACAACAGTTTTAGAAACATAATACAAAATAAGTAGTTCAAAGACCTACTGTCAACTTAAACACATTTTATGGGATGTTCTATGATCCACATGGCAGTGAAGCTGAAGTTGTTATTTTTTCACAGTGCTGTAGGAATGAGATACTGTGATTTGATGCCAATGTTTGATCAATGAAGAAAAATGTTGGCTGTGCTTCAGAATATTGTGCATTCTTAACTGGATGACATGAACTCTAGTGATTAATAGGGGGATAGCTTTGAAAAAATTACTGGAAAAAGTTTTAAAATTATTTTCCTTTGTAGTATATTTCCATTCAGTGAATTGGCAAGGAAATAACAATGAGAATTTACTGGTATGAATAACGCATCATTTGTACATTCTTTTACTCTTGTCCAACTGGCAGTTCAGTTGCTGCAGCATCACCTGGATTTCCAGATACAAAAACTAATGTATGATTTGAAATAGTAACACTAAAGTATGCTTTTGCCTATGTTCTTCTGCAGTGTACCTAAGTAAAAATTTAACTGCTCTTCAGTATCTCAGATTATTTTAACATATTTATAATCTGCAGAGATTCTACTTATATTTATGTAAGAAGAGGTAGAAAAAAATTGGTAGAATTAAGATGCTAATCTCTAAGCAATAATATTTTATCATATTTAAAAATTCATATAAAATCTATATCTGATTTGAAAACATATTACTGAATGAAGGGGTTAAATGAGATCTGTTTAAAAATTCTAAAAATATTAGAAATGTTGCCATATACTAAGGTGATATTTTAAAAGACTTTTCCTATTTCTGAGTTTGGAAAAATACATGGGATGAAAGCCTCCATGTTCCATTTTGAACCTTATTTCTGCCAAAATAACTTAGTTCTGTGAATGAGGCAACTGATGAGAAACTCAGTGTTTATGATTTTTTATGTGCCCTGTGTTAAAGCTTTTTTTCCAAATTCCTCATGAATCTATGTTTTAGAAAGTGATATCAACTATTTTGTTGAATATGTGCCTGATGCCTTTTTTTTTTTTTTTTTTTAACATGAATTGTTTAAATTTTACAGATCAGTTCCTTGGAAGCTCTTCATCTCTTCTCTGGAAAAGCTCCTGACAGCCTGAATAAAACTTTGGTGTGCTTCTGTAGATTATGCCAAGCCTGGATTCAGACAAATTGCTAGCATACATTCTCTCCAGTAGACTCCATGCAATATGGAACAGGAAAGCTGCCTCATTCAGAGGCAGAGATATTCTGTCAATAAAGAGAGGTACATACTGTAGATTAGAAAAGAGAGATCTGGGAAAAGTGTCATAACTAATGGGGCAGACAAGATAGCAGGTGCATTTACATTGTGAGTTTAGTTTGGATAAAAAAGACACCTTTTGAAACACATATTTTACCACTGATTATCATCTCATAGCTGTCTTGCAGAATTAGAACTTTCTTATGGAAGTATACTCAAAGACATTCTCCAGCATATCCGTACTGTGGCTGCTGGATCTGTAGCACAAACTGGTTCATTCCTCTAGCCTATGTCAAACAAATCACTGCAATGAAACCCTGAGTAAAGCTGTGGAATAGTCATTCTATGAGACGATAACAGGAAAAAAAGATTTGCAGTGGCAAGCAAATCTGGACTGGAGACTGACAGGAAATAAGATGGGGCAAAGTGCAAAGAGGAAACATATCTGACTGCTAGAAAGTATCAGAGGACCAGTTATGAAGGGAAGGAGTTGGATTAGGAAAGCTAGTACTTAAATCAAGTGTGGAGAGGTAAAATTAGGGGGCCAAGACTTTAATTAAATAATGAGTGCAGTAGAAGTAGTAACTAATTAATTGAGAAAGCTGAAAAGGAGGAGACGAAAGAGAGGAAGACTAGGGAAGAGACGGGAAGAGGACAAATGAGAGGAAATGTAAAGTGGTGAGTCAGGGTTAGGGAGGACAGATACTTCATACATAATATAAGTTTTGCTCCAGTGCTTCATCATTCCTGGGTAGTTGTGTCTGCTTTTCAGTTCTCCATTACTCCTCTACTCCTGTTAGATTCCTAATGTTCCTCTTACCTACAGGCTTGTTTGCAATATCTTCTTAGATGGATCTCATTAACCAATTAAACTGTAATCTCAGTTTAGCCTTTAAACAATGCTGCTTGGAGACTGGTGCTGTCAATATGATTCCCGTTCTCTTCCGCTAAATTTAAACTTAAATGAAGGCTCATAGCTATGTAATTGTCTCAGCATCACTCCTGCTCTGTGTGGACTGAAGGACCAGAAGACTAAAGTTGAAGCGTTATAGCTATATAAAAAATCTGTTTTAATTAAACATGCTCAAGAACCAAAATTCTTAGTATCAATAACAGTCTAAATAACATAAGCATAAAATACCTACGACATTAAAGTAAACCAACAAATGTTATTTTTCTACTTCAAACTCAATAGATGTAAATATTCCATTCAAATAACTAATTGTAATGGATCTTAGTGTCTCTATTTGATAGTCTGCATTCAGACTGTTAAGTGCTAGAAACACTGCAAATAATGGTAGCAAAATTATGCTGCTGTGCCATAAATACTCTCAGCTGTGTTTCATTTCTCTGAAGAGCAGTTTCAAAGCAATAGAATATTCATATATAAATAGCTTGGAAATATTTCAGTATGAAAAAAAATCTTGTAACTCTCTAAGTGGGTTTTATCAGTGTTTGAAATAATCTGTTTATATCTATGTGTGTTTCTAATAATAGTTTACTCTTAATTTTACTGAATCTGGATACAGTGATGCAACTTTATATAACTACATGGTACATACTATTTTTTCAAAGAACAGTGGTTACTAATGCTTGGAAATAATCAAAATTTGTATTCTGATTGGAAATCTGTATCTTGCAATGCTCAGTGAAAGGGAGACAGGCAAGGAGATCAGATTTAATACTTATCCATAATTCAATAGTTCTTTGGAGCTAACACAGAGACATGCCATCTTCAGTTGTGATCAAGACAGAATTTCATGCATGCTGATAGGACCAAAGACATTAGTGATCAATAAGTGATGTCATCTGATTAAAAAGCAGAAAAGTTACCTGACTTCTGACACAAATAAGCAAAATCATCACAAACAAAGTCATAAGTAAGTAAATATTCATGTGTACCTGAGCAAACCTGTCATCTGAACACAGTTCTTATGCACTTACTCAAGTATGTGCAGGAGAGCATTTGACTACGGAGATGCCTCTAAACCGGTGTGTAAGATGATAGGAACATTCTACTCTGAAAGCATACAGAAGAAAATGAATGCTTTGAGGGAGAAACCCTCATACCCAGAACACACCTACATAACCTGTGGGGAAATGCTGCCCTTTCAGGCTTGATGTAGTCCATGTACAAGTTCAGCAAACATGTTACAAGGAGTAAGTGGCAGCCGTGTTCTGCATTTTGCATGCTGACTTTGAAAGCCCATCAAGACCCAAATGAGCTACCAAATGCCGAAAGTGGGTAGTGTTCTTTTAAATAGTTTGGGAGACCTCTAGTGGGCCTCCTTCCTTGTCTCCTGTTGTAGCTACCACAGCCTATATAAAGAAAGTTGCATTGTCATGTAGCTTGGACAATATTTGTGTATGCAGCTGATTAAATAACTGGAATTATTAAATATGACTGCTCTAAAGCGATGCTTATAAGTAGAAATCGCACAAAAGTACAAGGACTTTGAAAAATGATTAAGCTACGCAATGTTGAGCACAACAACATCTATATGCTTAGAAGTCTATGTTCAAATGCTTATCTTTAAGTGCACTTTTAAGACCAAAGTCTCATTTTAGGATTTCCAAAATAGAAATGGCACCTTTTATTTAGAGGTGTAATTCAAGTGACTAAAGAATATTTGGAGTTCCTTCTTCTCTGGTTACGTCTGAGTGGTCCAGACCATGTAGGCATCAGCATAATTGAAGCCTGTCTGGACTTCACACTTTTTCTTCATTATATTTTTGAATGTAGCATGGAAATGGGACAACAAATATTCAACTTGTTCACAAATTCAGCAGGAATGGACAACAAGACTGAAACACTAAAATTTAGCACTAACTCATTTACAGGAGTACTTTCTAATACAGGAATGATTTTCTATTCAATTCCATACACAGTCGTTTCACCTCACATGAGTAAGATTATAAGAGTCAAATGCCTCTTTTTCTATTGCTCAGTGATCATGAGAGCAGAATATTGTATTGTTGCTTTTCTGAAAGACTTTTAGTGTTTCTAATGCAATTTCTGTTTTCATATTTATCACTCATCCATAAAAGATTTTGTTTAAACAAAATATTTAATAACTAATTTATTAATTAAAAATAATTCCATAATGTAAGCATAAGCACTTAAACCTCAACAATTCTATACCAGCAACTAATTAATGTGTAGCTACACTGAAATCAGGAGCATCTTGCACAAAAGCAGACATTTGCCTGTGTGTCTGGACGAGCAGATATTCATTAGTTCTTAATTAGATTTTAAGTTTTTCCTTTCCCATGATCTTACAAGGATTATACAGGTACACTTGGAATATATGGAAATACAGAAGTACACATGTATTAATTCCTTTTTTTCCCCCCCATTCACATTAAGAAGTAAAACAAGTTGTGGAGAGAAAAGAGAATCAATATGCTTTTCTTAACAGTGGGTCCTAATATTGCAAAGGTATGTAAATGCCTAGCTCTAACTTTTGTGAGATATGAAGCTGATAGGAGTAAATGCATTTGCAGAGCTACCCATCTCTAGAAGCATTTCCCTTTGGTTGTACACCATGGCTAAAAATGGATTAATATCTCAGCCTTTTCCTATTTTCCCCCAAAACATTGTATTCCTCACTCTATTCCTTCTCAGAAGAGAAATGCTTATCTCATTGCATACCCTATGGAGGGGGAAAAAAGTCTTGCTGAAGACAGCATATAGGAAAAGGAAAGAGTACGCTTCCTCGTAGAACTTGCTTGGGATATTTAGAGCCCCCTGAAGTCAGTCAAGATGTCTTGGCATCAGTACAAATCATGAAGGGCAGTCTGGGAACACCTATGCGCCGTGCCTTGTAACGGGGGAATCTTTGTTGTTGTAAAGTGGTGAAGGAACAAGGGCTGGAGCAAGTGTAACCATCCCCCTCTGTTGGCACTGTGATCATTTTATTTTGACTTTAGTGTGGGAAATTCTATTTGCTGATGTAAGGGAAGGTTTTGAAGACTGTGTGATGAATGTATATTTTAATGGCAACTCTTTCAGGTAAAAATAATCACAGGGAAAGCCTTTTCATTTCAAGGATATTTATAGCTCAGGAGTACCATGTCTATACACCATCACAGTAAGTCTCTGATATTCTAACAGGCCAAATTTCCTTTGCTTTCTCTCGTGGCTAGATCTCAATAACAATAAATTCCTGTGGCATAATATAGATAATTACAATTTTATTTAAGTACAAGAAATACTGCTTCAAAAAAAGTTCTAAATGAGGATTATAAAAACAACATAAAACAACCTATGGGGAAAAAAAAGTCTTTGAAAGACTGCAGAGTGTAAACTAAGTAATTTTGAGATGAGATATGGCAAAATATCTCATAAAAAAAGACAAAAAATGGCATGCAATTCTAATAATGGAGAAAAGTTATGAACATAAAGCTTTATGTAATTAAAATATTTATTATGTACATAGAAAATAATGATATCCAGAGAAATTTGTACTTGGCACTGGAGTCATCAGAACTCTTAGCTGCACTGGCATCATGGTCCCCAGTGAAGTTCAGTGTAGGCAACACAACATGCACTGGAAGGAGTGGTCTGAACTACATATACATTAGTTTGTTGCAACCATTATCTAACCATTTAGAACATATTTTTTTAATGCCAATACTTCTGAGTACATGAGTAGATCATATAAATGACATGCACATGAAATACTATATACAAGGAAACATTCTATCTTCATTCACTGTATAATGTTAGATTAGCCCTTCACTTGGAATGTCATGTTCTGTTTGCCCACCCCAAACAAAACACAACAAGACTAGATGGGACTCTGAGAAGCTTAGAGTTACAGAGATGTTCACGTGGCAACCATAGTAAAAATGCCTAGCTGGGAAAGGATGTGATATGGCTGTGGTACAGAAAATGAACAGGGTAGAGAAAGGAAATAATTTATATTTATCTGTTTTCATAACAAACACATACATATATACCTGCTGAAACTGGAGAGTAATAAGATTAAAAATAAACATAGCTTGTGATAAATGTTTAGCACGAATTTCAGAGAAGATTGGACACTTATAAGGATAGAAATTACTGCACATGATATTTTGGGTGGGATTAGCAACGAAAGCATTTTTGAAAAGAAGTAGAGCCTTAAGAATTGGAAATATACCCTGATATTTAATTACAGGAGGTTTAGAATTAAAGCTTGCTTCCCAGGCAGTGTTATTCCACGTTCATCCACTATGTGGGTTCTTGCATTTTCCTTTGAAAATCTGAGCCAGGACCATGGAATCAGAATCATTTAGGTCGAAAAAGATATCTAAGATCACTGACTACAACCACAAACCTAGCACTGCCATGTTCACCACTAAACCACGCTCCCACGTGCCTCATCGATATGTCTTTTAAATACCTTCAGGAATGGTGACTACCACTTCCCTGGGCAGCCTGTTCCAACCCTTCCTGTGAAGAATTTTTCCCTAATATCAAATCTAAACCTCCCCTCACCCAACCTGAGGCTGTTTCTTCTTGCCCTGTCACTTGTTACTTGGGAGAATAGACTACAACCTCCTTTGGGGTAATTGTAGAGAGCGATAAGGTACCCCCCAAACTTCCTCTTCTCCAGGCTAAATAATTCCAGCTCCCTCAGCCTCTCCTCATAAGACTTGTGCTCAGCCTCTTCACCAGCCCCACTGCCTTTCTCTGGGCATGGTCCAGCACCCGCAGATGAAAAACTGGCCTTAAACAGCCTAGATTTATGATTTTTCAATGGATTCTTTATTTTTGATGTGCACAGTGTAAGACATTATGTCCATGTTTTTCAGAGTGAACTCGCCGTCAACTGTCCAAAATACAAAGAATCCCACAAAATCCTCAGGCAATGAAGGTTAAGCTACAGTGCAATACTTTGTTTATTTGATTTAAAAAACCCACTGCTTGTAATCATCGGGGTAGGAGACCTGTGAAGTAGTACAAGTTATTTTTATTTCCACTTAAAAATGACAATAGTGAAACCAAAGAAATAGTAATGCTAACAATAATAAAAGTAAGTACATAGTCTGATTTGTGCAGTGCATTTCATTCTTCATGCTCTGTAAGTGAAGGGTTGCTATTTACGATATGTTCCAAGTCTGCTTTTCAGAAGACAGCCCAACTTGGCTGGACAGCTTTCAGTTGCTACTGGAAATATGTCACTTATTAGAAACAGAGGGGTTGTTTATCACTGTCTCAAGGGTTGCTTTGGCTGAGGCAAAGAAACAGCTCAGTTATATAATGGAAAGAGCTGGGTCAAAGGATAAGAAATTTATGTAGTGTGTGCTCAAGACTCTGGCAGAGCAGACTCAGTTTCTCTCTTGTGTATCTTGCTCAGACAGTGAGTGATACCATTGCTCTTCCCATCCATCCCCAAAACCACCTCAGAGATATGGGGGCTGAAGTGACAATTAAGAAACTCTCCCAAAACTTCTGTCAAGAGAAAAAGATTTGTCCTTCCTACTGCTTTTTTCAGCCTCCTGGTATGTAGTTATCATCCAGTCTTGTTACCCAGACCCATCACATAGCCACAGTTCAAACCCTTCGGCAAACTGGAAATACCATCTCTAATGCAGATCTATATAGATGCTGAACATCATCATTCCTTTTAGTCCTCACTGGTGTTAATGGGGGAATACTTCTTCCCATAAACTCAGCTCTGACTTCTGGTGAAACAGCAGAAGGGAATCCAATCCTGTCTGCTTTACGGATACCACCTCACTGAGTACTGCACGGTATTTCAGCAAGTGAGGGACAGTTAAAAGGAGCTGAACCTGTGTTTCCATCTGCTTATGTCAATGTTAGAGGTCCAGTTCAGGGTAACCAAACCAGCAAGTTCTATCACAAGGAAAAGAAAAAAAAAAACCAAAAGAAAAAAGTAAGCATCCAGAGTATGTTTTAAAACCTCCTCTCCATGTTTTATTTGCCAGTATAAAGGCCATCCTTCAGATGAAATGTTTAACCAAGCACCAAATTTTGAAGCACGAACCCAATTGCCATAACGACAACCCAATAAACAAACTCACCTCACTCTAACTACCAAACCCAGAACCTGGCTCTGGACCGCGGTGACCTCGGTTCCTCACCGGGGGAAGGAGGGAGGGCGGATGAAGCCCCCTTCCTGAGGCAGAGGGGGCTGCAGGAGGTCCCCCAGTCCCCTCCCCGCCGGGGGCAGAGGCCGCCCCAGCACCTGTTGCGCCGCCGCTCGGCCAGGAGCGAGGGGGGCAGCGGCGGGGGCCGCCCCGCTCGCCTCCTTCTTCCCACCGACAACTTCCCGGGGCGTAAACGGCCGCGCCAGGTGCCGCCCTCGCCGTGATGGGACGGCGGGCGTGGGAGGGAGGGGGGGAGAGTCGAGAGACACGGCCCAGGCTGGCAGCGCGGCCGCCGAGCAGCGGGCGGGGAGGGAGGGAGGGAGGGAGGGAGGGAGGGAGGCAGGCTGTGCGGGTTGTGTGCGAGCGCGGCCCGCCCGCCCCCGCCGGTGCCGCTGACAGGTGCGCGCTCCTCCGCGCCGGCAGCACCGGCCCTGGCCCCTCTGGCCCCCGCCCGCCACGGCACCACGGATTGTTTAGTCCTTGGGAAGCTGGTCTGGGTCCAGATTTTGCTTTGATCCTACTTTTTTTTTTCTTTTTTTTCTCCCTGCTTTTTTTTTTTTTTCCTTCTTTTTAAGAGAGAGAGAGGGAAAAAGGCAAAGGAAAACGCAACCTGGAGACACAGCGGAGCGCTCTAGGAAAAAGTTTTGGATGGGATTATGTGGAAAGTACCCTGCAATTCTCCGCTGCCAGAGCAGGCTCAGTGCTGCCTTCTCCCCAGCGGCGCAGCCCGCGCCGGGCGCTGCTGAGAGACGCCCGGGCCTCGGTGCCTCGCCGCCAGTGCCTGCTGTGCCGGAGCCCCTCGCCCCGCCGGCCCAATGCTCCTCCTCGGGCTGCTCCTGCTGACATCTGCCCTGGCCGGCCGGAGGCAGGGGGCCGTCGCCGAGTCCGACCTCAGCAGCAAGTTCGCTTTCTCCGGCGCCAAGGAGCAGAACGGTAAGGAGCCGCGGCACCCGCCGCAGCGCAGCCCGGGGCAGGGCGGGGGCGGGCGCCCGGCCGGCGCGGCGCGGAGCTCTCCTCGCCTTCTCCTCTGCCTCTCCTCTACTCTCCCGCCGCCTGCGGGGCAGCCCCTCGCTGCGGAGGGACGCGGCCCCGCAGGGTGGCGGCCGGCAGAGCGGGACTGCAGTCGGGGCTCTGCCCGCCGGCTCGGGCAGCGCAGTGGGTAAAAGGGCAGCGGCTCGGCGGGCGGGGGGGGAGCCCGGCGCCGGCTCGGAGGCTCCCTCCTCTGCGGTATTTGAGGTGCAAAAAGTGCCCCGTTCCCCTCCAGCCTCCCCGCTCCACTAAGAAAAATAGCCAAACAAACCCAACAACGACCCGCGCACCTTTGTACCCTAAATGCTCTCGGGGAGGGGGGGCGGGGGGGGGGGGGATTGTGGGTTTTTGTGTCTGCGCGTGAATGAGTGGTATTTTGTACGGGCTGGAAACGAGCTAATCCTGCATAGGAAATGAGAATTACTTTCAACTTTCAAGTGTACCTGAAATGTTTAGAAAACTCTCAAATGCAAGTTCCCCTGGGCTGGGGCTGCGCTGAACTGGAGAAAGACTCCTTTCATACAGCAAGGGCAGCTTCGGGGTGTGTAATTTGCTTAGCCTCTGAACTCCATATGATTTACATTATTCAGATTTTTAAGTGCCTTTCCTCTTGATCTGCTATTATGAAGTCATTTTAAAGAATATTTTACAAACTGTAACGTTATATACTGCATGAAACCACACTTAGTGTAGAATATCTAAAATTAAGGCTGTTAGCATACATGCATGGAAACCCTGGTGTTTAATGTACGGGGCCAGCGGGGGGGCGGGGGGTGTTTGAAAAACTTAGTACTTTGCATGTCATCTAGAACAAGCTTGCTCCATGGGCACAAACCAACACAAAAGGCCAATCTGGGAGCTCTCAAAACTCTCCGAACTGTAATGAAATAAAGCAGAAATGCAGATTCGAGGCTAATTCAATTCTCTCAACTCTGAACTTGGGGCTCTCCAGATAAAAGTATTCTACGTTGTATCTTGTAATAGAAAGCAAAGTTTCAGAGACTTCTGCAAGTGCTCTGTGAATGGATAGAATATGAAGTGCACTAGCAAATTTAGAAGGGGAAGATTAATACTGCAGTGGCCTGTTAATGTGATGATATATGGCACCTGCAGACTGCCGGAGCTGCTGATCAAAGAGCAGCATGGGGATCAATCTCTAATCAGAGCAACTGTGAAGGGCCAGAGGAAAGTGATCAAAAGACTCAGAGACCAGGCTATTCTGACAGGAAACCAATCAGACTTTGTGCACAGTACAGGAAATTATCTGCTCTGTGTGAGAAATCACTCACTTTCTACCCCTTCCCATCTTACCTGGTGTTTAGAGGCTTTAGGGCACCAGTTTGTGACAAAATGGGCTTGGCAATTTTATACTAATGTCTTGTGCTGTTACGCTGCCTTCTCTTAAATTTGCATGATGTACACATGGAGCATATCGACACAGAGAATATTGTCATTGCTTTGCTTTATCGGGAGTGCAGGGAAACCTGCTATGCTGTCAGTCTGCTCTAAAAGTTTTGTTGCAGGATAACGCAGCTGGGCCCTGAAGGGCCTGCAGGGTCCAACAATGGGAGCACAGCAGCGTAAAAGGTAGCTCATACAGCATAGGAGCAAAACCTATGTAAATAAGTAAATGTAATATGTAAATAGGTGTAAGTATACGTGACAGTACAAACTAGATTTTGTTCACATGTATCAGAAACGCAGCTGGCTTAGGTCAGGCTTCAACTGGTTTGCAATGCAATTTGGCATGCTCTAAGACAGTCACTACATCTTAGAACAAGTGCAAAGCCAGGAGAATTTGTTTGTTTGGGTTTTTTTGTTTTGTTTTTTATAAGTGCCCTGAAACTGTATTATGTGGTAGTTTATACTTAGAACTGTTGGTTTGCTTTACAGTTGTGCTAATTCTTAAAGTAATTTTTGCAATTGAACCAATTTAGGTATAGCTAAGTACCAACCCCTGACTTTTTCTAACTGATTTTAATTATTTGGGGGATCAGTAACACTGGTCAAACCAGTTCTTACTTGATTTAATTAGAGTGATTTTTACACTCTGCTGCAATCTAAAGATTGTAGAGCTTTTAGCTAGAGGCAGGTTAAAACTCCCTGGAATATGAGAATGAGATATTGCTGTTCACATGCCAAATAATCTCTGGTCAGGAGAGAGGGAGATTTTTTTTTTACTCACGCAGTCTACAAATAAAAATTCTGTCCTCAACTTGTAAAATTGCGAAATGGCCAAGAAGTTTTGGAGTAGAATGGATTACAGTGTTACTCAGCTGCACACATGGGTGCTATAGTTATTGCTTCAAGGTGATACTGAAGATGTCTATGACCAGTTATTAATTCAGTGAGACTACTTGTATTACAAAGGGTAAGCATGTGCTTGGGAATTAATTTGTTCATAACTGGTATTTACTTATCTCTCTGCTAAATTATCATTAACTTCAAAATTACAATTTAACTCCATTTATTTGCTAAGGGTAGACATAAGGACTTCTCTTGTTTCTACTGTATAGTGAATGTTGTATTAGGTGGCACTTTCCTAGTGTAAATATTTCTTTGTAAATTAAATATTTTTAGAACACAGTGTTTTGCTGTTACCTCCTGGAAATTCAGTGTGTTGGTGGTTGTGGGGCAAGCCTAGCTCCATTTAAAACCACTTAAAAATACCTCCATGTTTTGATTTGCCTCTCCTCTGTGATAGTGATATTTTCTTTAGGAACAGGTTTTATTTGTAACTCTACTTGACAGTAAGGGGTTTTATGTGATTTCCTTGAAAAATTCCTATTTATCTTTAATGTTTTTATTTTATTCAACTGAGTAAATATTCATCTGGAGGATCAAAGGAGTTTATGCAAGTTTTCTGGAAAGCAAAGTAGCAGTAAATGATGCATGCAGTGATGGCTGCCATTTATCTGGATGAATTTTATTTCTATAATTCGTGTCATATTGAAGAACAGATTATGCTTTGAAGGATTTTTCATACTTAGGTGGCTTTATCATTTCTCTTATAGTGTATTTATTACCATTTTTCCATATTGAAGTAAAAAGTCAAGAAAAATTGATTGCTCAGTTTATTTTGAAGAACAAAACTGAATCTCATATGTATTGAATTTGATTACCTGGATGGTTTCCTTATTTCTTCTATTATATTTCTTACTTCATTTTCATCTACTTCTGATGGCTGTTTTTGATATAGTATCTTTATCTTATTTCTGTAGTTTCAGCAGCATCCGAGGGAGCTGTTGGTAGAGTGAGTAACGTGAATGATTTAACCCTGATGGTCTGAGTGCACCTGCTTATGTGTTATTATGAGTTTAATACAGATCTGAGACAACATGAGATGGCAGGAGAATCTAAACTGTTTTCTTGGTTGTTTAGAAGAAGATGCAATAAATGTTTAAAGGAACTCTGCTAAGCTATCAACTGTTATGTTTTCTATGAGAAATATGAGGATGTCTCTATAGAAAAAACTACTGTTGGGTGCCATAAGCAACGATGTGTATAGCTTATGTGGCATGTCTGTTTAAAGTGTAGTAATGAGTGACTTCAGAAGGCCAAGAACCTGAGATCAGTTAGCAACTCACCAGGGCCAATGAGAAATACTAACTTTCCTCCAGTTGGTTTCAAGTATGAATGAACAGCAGTAAATAGAACTGCTGAAGTAAATCTTAGAACACTAAACCGCTTATTGATTTCTGTCAATCCTGAAGCATCCGCATTAATCCTGCAGGTAACGTACCGGTCGTGATCCGTCTTTTTACAGATCTTAATTTCTTTTAAGGTGTCGAGTGGTGGTTGTTTTTTTTTTTTTTTGTTAGTTTGTTTTTGTTTTGTTTTTTCTTCCCCCACATAAATGGAAACTGTTAATAATCAGTTTCGGTAGCTGACTGCTTCTTAATCACAGACATGATTTATGTAGCTCAAAAAAAAAACAAACAAAAAGAGGTGCCCTTGAGACAGAGTTTGAGGCTTGCATATCTCAGATCATCCTTGGGAAACGCTGATGAATGCAGCTGGAACTGAGTGTGTAACCAAAGTGCCAGAGGGAGCTTTTCTCATCCCCTTGACCTGCACATGGCCTGACATGCCTCCTCAGAACCACCTAAAGGATTCTCTGGTTTGTGTGTTTCCAAAGGGAACTTCCAGCTTATTCAGAGAGGGGACAGCATCTCAAAAGAGTTTCTGAATAAATTAGTTTAAGCTGGGTCGAACACCTGGAAAAGATGGGGATGTCGAAGTGATGCAGCACGTTGAATCCTTGAAGATGCAAATGTCTGTGCTTTTGCTTGAATGCAGTCGTTTGATGGCAAAATTATCTCTTCTAAGTGAACGTAGTTTGTAGTGGTGCGATGCCACTTCTGCTGACTCTTGTTGGATTGAAGAGTGCCAGCACAACCTGTTGACTACTGCTGGGTAGTAGAAATTCTCTGTATTTTGAGAAGATAAGGAAGTATAAAATATAAGCATGTCATCTAAAAGGAAACTTGATAGTGATGCAATTTTTCTCAAATTTAGTCTATTTCTATTTAGTTCAAGACTGGTTTTGAAATGTTTTAAAGCCCTTTTCCTGGAAAGTGATGAATTACAGCAGATCCTCTTTTGGCTTTAAGCAAAAGATCGCGGCAAATTAGAGAAGTTGTTCAACACTACAGTAAATTACAGAGGAAGAAAACTTTTAAAACTGTTTTTTTACCTTTTTAGTTGACTTCTGATGTATTGTCTGCCATTCAGCAGAGTGCTGTTTGGGACTTCTTAGTCCTGCAGGTTCTCTGAGTTTCTTCTGTTAGGTAATTGTAGGATTTTGAAAGCACAAACCATTTGCTAGTTGTCCCAAATATGTAGTCATTAAAACCTTCTTGTATGTTCGTTAAATATCTTGAATGGAATTTATTGTGAAATTGTGTTTTCGCATTAACTAGTTCTTGCTAGGTTTGCTGATCAGGCTTTAAAGTGCCATGTCATGTTGTTTGGGTTATTTTAGTTTGTCTGTCAGTCAGAGTTTTATAATGAAGAAGAAACATGGGGCAGACCTTGAGACAGTGACAGCTATATAGACAAAGAACTTATGTTGAACTTTGTCTTCACATAAACATAAAGTCTTTTTAATCTTATAACTTTGTCCAAACCCTTTGAGTCTTAATTATTACATAGTCAACAAGTAATAGAAAGGTACTGGTTAACATCACATAGCAGTGGTTGTGCATTATAGCAGAGTGGTCTTGTTTTTTGGGTTTTTTTTTGGGTTTTTTTGCTATGTTTGGCAGTTCCTGATTACTAGAAAGAGGATGTGCTGAGCAAGCCCACTTCCCTTAGCTGGAAATGAGACTCTTCAACTGCTTTATAGATTGTTCTTGGTTTTATCAGAAAGCCATACCTCTGCTTTTTAGTCACAAAGTGCATACCATGAAGAATGCACTTCCTGGTATGTGTTTTAGGAATTGGCCTATATGTATGTTGTCTTTTAGCAGAGAACAGTGGGACTTAGAAAAAGTTACAGAACAGAAAAGAGACACACAGCTTATTTTAGTAGCGCTTAGGCATCTGTATGAGTGCTTTGTTGTTTCAGAGTTTCTGAGAAATTAATTGTATGTTAAAACTTACAATTGTCCCCTGCCATTCCCTTTTGGGGAAAACTTTTACAGCTTGTGTTTAAATGTGAAATGCTTTTATTCAAGTAGGTAAGTGAAAATTCATAATGTGTTATTGTGAAGCTAAAATATGAAGTAGTGTTTTCAAGAGGTTTTCTTAGATTGTAAGATGTTATTTTAAGGTGGCAGTGACTGGAAAATTTGTTCACTGCTCCATCTATAGATATCCTAGCCTTAGGGTTCATCTGTCTTCTGATCTTCTCTTCCTGACATCCTTCTACTGAGATTTTAAAAACGTATGTCCAGTGTTACGTTTGGCTATTTGTGTTTAGTTTTGTGATCCTACAGCATATTAAGCAGTCTTCTAATAGAGGAAGATGCCTCATCTTTACAAATCATGTGTACAACAGCAACTTAATACATTTTCATAACTTAATCAGTTTCCACAGAATTTGGTTGGTTGGGTGAGACAAAGCAGAACTCTATATGCTCAGGGAGAAATTCTTATATACAGAGAGTATAAGAACTACTAAAAAAAAATCAACATAAACAAAAGGAGAGAGCCCACCTAATTCCCTGGTCTCTTGCAGGCCTTCTTGTATTAGGGTCAGCAAGGGCTGTCTCTTTTTTTTCTGAGTTTACTAGTTCTATTCCAAATATTACACCTTTTTGAGTATGCCCACAGCTTTGGATTTCGGCATTCACCTTGCATAGGCATGACCGTACTTTTGCCCTGGGCTCATAGCCTGCTTGGCTTCTTGTTGCTGTGGATGCCCCTGAAGTCCTGTCAGTGTGTGCCACCCCCAACCCATGTCAATGGGCTTTTACTTGTGCTGACCATCAGGTGAGCTGGCTGCAACTGAAATTAAAGGAACTCATCAGCTGTTTAGTTAGCTCTTTGAGCTGCTGGATTGTTTCACTGTGTGGCTGTTCTTACACTGGGCTAATTTGAGACTTGGGCGGGTTAACTCTACAGTGAAGGTCTGCACAGTGATAGTCACTGCTTTTTTCTATTTTTTAAAATTTTGTTTTCTTGCTGCCATTTTCATATGCAGGTGTTTGGAGCTGGAGAAAGTGAACATGAATTAACCTCTGTGCAATCCAACACAATACAGGCAGAAACAGAAATGAAATAAGAAAATGTTTAAAGGCTATCTCCCATGTAGTGGCATCCTTTGAAAGTAGTGAGAATGAGAGAGTTGTAAGGGAATAATCAGTAACATTTTTTTTAGTGGCAATGGGCCTTTTTATGAGTTAATACTCATAAAACATTCATTAATTACATTATTAATAACATTCATTACCACTTTGTGGTAAATTCATTCAAGGTATCAATATAAACACAGATGTTTTAAGGATATTCTTCTAGGGTGAAGGACACCTCTGTTCCTCTACTCCCTGAAAGCCCAAAACACTGAAACTTCTCCCTGAATTAGTTAAAACTTATTACTAACCGCATTAAAATAGTGCGTAGGCATTTCTCAGTATGATCACTGTCACAATGATTTCTTAATATGAAATGGAGGGTACCACTGATCCTGATTAAATCAAGGTAAAGGCAGGGAGGCCAAGGTCCTCTGGTTGTGCCCTTGCCAGCATTGTGGCTGGAATTAAAAATCTTTGGTTTTAATTTTTTTAGTTGTTGGTTTTCTAGATTAATAGAGCCATTGGTTGGATACCTATCCTATTACATTCCCTATGATACCACAGTTCTGTCAAAGGAAGGTAAGGGAGGTCTTCCTAGCTTTCAGCAAATGTCTGGCATAGCCAGTGATAATTTTCAGTGCTGGATTTAAATTCCCTTATCACCCTTATGTGGCTTTTCTTGAAATGTTAAGTCTGTCTGTCTCAGAAAAATTAAAGAATGTCTTGGGAAAAGGAAACAATGCTCCTTGTGTTTCCTGTACATTTAATTCCTTTTTGCATCGCTGCTGCTGTAATATTCTTATTATGAATTGGCAATAAATCATGTAAGGTGGGGGGGCAGGAGGTTAGATGCTGCAGTTAATTAGGGTTTTGGCCCTGTAATCTGATAAGTGGACTTCGAACTAGGTTCAGGCAGCAAAGGGTAAATGAGTGGTGCCCTTTTTGTAGTTTTGATATTCTACATCTTTAAAGCATTACTCAGTTTGGCACATATCAGCAAAGCTGTAAGGTTCTGTGAACAAAAAGCTGATGTGTAAAATACCAGGGAGTGTCATGTTCAAAGAGTAGCTTACCCTGGAAAAATGGTTTTGGGGATGTTCTTAGCACACCTTCCCTGTCAATCCATAGCTCTCAGTTTCTCTGTGCCTCTTTTTACACATTATTTGCTTAAAATCACATGAAGTGGGAAAATTACTTTCCTGGCAAAGATACTGATTTGTGAACTAGCGCATAATATTGTTTGTTTCAGTCATTATATTTAGTTGTACTCTTTTCAAAACACTCAGTTGTCCAGTCTTTTATTAAACTATTATTTCGGGGGCCTCACTGGATGACCTATTGCTTGATAGCAGCTAGAATATCTGTGTTTGATTATTAGGTTTTTTTACTTTTTCTCCCTCCATGTACTTCTCTGTGTAACCATCTGACTGCCTTCACCCTTGTTCCAAACAATTGGAGTCGGGACAGGGGCTCCATGTTCCTCCTTGGATTGACAGGAAACCAGCACTCATTTTATGAAATAGTTAAACATTAAAAAAGACATATGGCCCAGGAAATTCTTTTGCTGTATGTGAAGGTATGGCATTTCCAAACTCAAAGTGTTGTGCTGACTATTTCACCGGTAGTGGAGAGTTATATGAGGCCAATTCCATCTGCAGAGAGTCTGTTTCACTTGCTTGTGGTTCTGGGGCTCATTCAAATGCTCTAAAACAAAATAAAAGGAATGGATGTAATAACTTCTTTATGGAAAAGTCATAAAAAGCTACAGGCCATGTAAACAAATTGGGTCATTTACAAGATGTTAAAGTGATGGATATTCAGTCCAAATTCAAAGGTGTGGATTAGGTTTTACAGTCATCTTGACTGAATTTTGCCCTCAACAAGGTTTTCTTTTTCTACCATGAATGCCTTTGACAGTACAGATGACAAATTTTCAGAAACTATGTTTTCAAACATTTCAGAGGATTCAGATTAAAGCCAAGAAACAGGAGAACAATTCAGTAGTATGATTTGGTATTTCTCGAAGTGAAGCAGAGGCCTCTCTTGATCCACATGGGTACATTGTGAAGCTGTAGTAGAACTTTGTAGCATTCCTAGGGAAAATAAACTGAAAGTGTTTCCCCTCTGGATTCAAACATGCCTGAACTAATTAGCAACAAAAGCAACCGTTTTGGCTCTCTGCTCTGTTAGTATAAATAAGTTTGCACAGAACAGCAGCGACTGTGCTCCAAGTTAAACTGTGCTAGTCACAGAAACTTATGTTGGATCTAACTGAACACTGAATATTATGGTGTGTCAACTCGCAAGGCACTCGTGACTCACTTCATCATTTGTTAGAAAGTACTGAAAAAGTAGAGTGGAAAATAAGATAACTAAGCCTTCTGGATGTTGATATGCATTCTGCAGTTAATTTATTTGCCTTGATGTAAATGTAACCCTATGCATGAATAATTTTCTCATGTATGGGGAAGGGACAGTGGTGTTAACTGCTGTGAGGTGCTTTCCTTCTCTGAGATATGAGATCTCGTGATGTGAGATGCTGAGATGCTCAGCTCTGCTGTTACCAATGCAACTTCAGCTACTTTGCGTAACCCTTCATGCACTAAAATCTGCAGATCATTTCAGAGCAAAAATAACCTTACTCAGCATAAGTTTGCGGTTAGTTGTGTTAACCGTAAACGGGTAGAGCTACCTATTTGTACATACAGTGCTAAATAATGACCTGTTGATGTATCTTTTAGATACTTGATAATGTGAGTGCAAAAATAATGGTTGTTACCTGGGAAGTGTATATATGTACTTATATGGCATTTGAAGAAGCCCTTCAGAAAGTGATTCTCAAATGACTGTTGCATTATACAATGTCGAGTGTAAAAGATTTGCATTTATATTAATGGAAATTTGTGTTTTAAACATACAGTTTTGGGAAGTGGTCTATCTTAATATCTCAAGGCTTCCATGTCTTACTACTTAGTTAGTCCGTTGTTACACAGGGATGTTCATACCTACCAACATTTCTGTTGCTTGTGAAATTATAGTGGACCTGAAAGTAAGGTAAAACCTCTTAACTGACAGCTAACAACTAATGGTTCCAAAATAAACATTATTTCTAAAAAAGGAGATGAAACTGTTGTATATGACTTTGCCTACTGTTTTAAAATATGACTGAGGATTCTTGATGGCCTTTCCTTCTTTTCCTTGTGTCATTCAGAAATACTACTCCCTGAATTTCTCATAGTACTTGCTGTTATCAGAAGTCACAAAGTACTTATGTGCAGTGCTAATGCAGCCTTGTAGGTATTCCTTCTGAAATAGAGATTGAATTCATGGCAGTTGACTCCTTCAGCAATCTTTACCTGTCTTCCTAAGATCCTTTGTATAGATTGGCATAAAATGTTGAATAACCATTTTTTTGGTTTCTTCATGCGGAATCTTTATTTTATACCTGTTATACCTGGAAGAAGTAGCATGTGTTTGGGAAAGTGGATGTCCTATGCTAAGTCTAAACAGGACTCACACAGATTTTTTTAGCTTGTTAATTTTCATCTCAAGAGAGATTGAGACCATCTTTGGTTTTCCCTTAAACCTCAAGAATGCCACATCTTGGTAAAGTGAGTGTACTAGTAAAGTGAGCTCTCTTACTCGAATATCTACCTTATTTGCAAAATTATCATATTGCTTGTGGGGTAAAAGATGGTTTTGTATAGCTGTCAAGTAGAAAGATAAACATGTTTCTAAAGCATGTGTTTACCTTATCAGCAGGAATCTTACAAAACTGATTGGCCTCATTAGTCAAGATGCATTTGGAGGTACTGTATAGGGATAATACTTGATGAATTAGTTGCAAAATGTTTCCATTTTGTTACATTACCTAAATTTGGGCACAGTTAGTCCCTTACATTAGGGAAAGAATGTGATCATGTACCTGTAGTATATTTAACACTGACCAGTAGTTTTATAGGATCTTTAGCTTCTCTTTGAGATTGTTTGAGAATCTATGATGTTATCATTAAAAATACTCTTTCCAGGTGGGATCAATGCCCTTGCATAAAGCTGATTTCTCTTGCTTGTTATGGGGGGGAAAAAACCAAACAAAAACCCCCAAAATCTTTTTAATGGCTCTGATTCATCTGAAAAAGTTGAAACTATTTCATCATACAAGGGAGGCTTAGTTTTCTTAGGGCCAATTTTAACAGTCCAACATTTATTTCTAGCAATAGTTGCTCAGTAGATGATCATTAATTATTCAAATTTATAGTTATGTGCACTTGTGTGTGGTTTATTCTGACATTTTTATGAATGTGGATGCTTAATGTATGTTTGTTCTCATTCTGTTTCTTGAAGTTTGTTCGTGGATGAGATTGACTTGCTCAGATTTTTTCACTTTTAGGAGATACTTGGTAAACTTTATGTTCAATGTTTGCATTTCAGATGAGAATTTAGTTTGTTGGAAAGCAAAAATCTCTTGTTTTAAATTGGCTTGGGCCAACAATGGTGAATATTGAAGTAAAAATTATTTTGACTGAATTAAAAGTAGGTTATCAGTATGTTAAATGGGTCATAAAGCATTCAATAAATAGTGTGTATTTTAAATAGTAAACTTGTTTGTATATATGAAGATCAACTACTGCTAGGTAACAACAATATTTATATTTCACTTTCTTTTTCTTAGGTTTGGGAAGAATGGAATCTTCCCTGCTCTCCTACATGTCAGCTGCTCTTAAATTTGTATAATTTCAGGCAATAGGGGCTGTTGTAAGTGTGGATCATTGTTCACATCCAAGCTGCATGTTGGGCTATGTACTCCACAGAGGGATAATGTCTCAAGTATGTGGCTGCAGCTGTTTTTGGAATATGCATGTGCACCCAGATGTTGCCACTGAATACAGAATAGATTGGCTCTTGATTTCTAAATCCTGATATCCCAGCCGTTCTTCAGGATCTTCAAAACCGGCTCTGAAATATACAGGGGTTTAAAGTATAATTGTGTTCACCAATAGCTGTTTTTCCAGTTACATTCCCTTCTTTTCATCATCATTTTGCTCAATATTCATTCTTTGAAGCTTAAAGTGTACTCTAAAACACATTTTTTAATGTCTTCCCCACTGACAGAACTTTGGACAGGTGTAAAAAGTGCAAGAATATATTGAGGAGTTGTTCACTGAGATACACCAAATGGCTTGACCTTGAATGAAGAATTCCACTGAAGTTGAGAAGTGATTTGATCTGGTTACAAGGAAAAAATTACATGATGCACATTTATGAGATCAAGCTATTGTCCTTAATTCAAAGCCTGGGAAAAAGAAATATCTAGCTGACTTCTTTTTCAGATTTTTGATTATGTCCATTAAATGTGAAATTAAGTTGAGCAATTGTATTCATGTTTGCTATGGTGGGTGGGCCTGTCTAGCTATAAAAATCGTTTACTGCATCTGAATTGCTTCTAATCTGAAAAAAACCCCAGCTAATAATGGTTGAAGTGTAATGAAGTTTATTTATGTAAAATAGTATTTGAAAGATAAAACTAATCATGCTTTATTATTTTGAGCTTTATTTTCTTTTATGGTTCTCTTTTAGTCAATAACCTAGGGAATTCAAGCTGTATGTTGAAACAGCAGGATTTCAAACCCATTTACAATAAAATATTGAGGGAAAGATATGAAAATCTGTGCTGTTAGTAAGAATTTAAAAATATTTTGATAAGAACTGTAACAAAAAAACATACTTCCCCCTTGATGCTAACAGACAAATACTTTTTTTAATAGTTTGCAGGTTGGTTGAACAATGCTGAATATATATTAAAATATAAGGAATTGTATATGTTGAGAGATAAAGACAAAAATGTGAAAAGTAAGTCTGTGTTGAAAGCCAGCAATAGGAAAAAACAGGATGCTGTGACAATGCCGAGTAGCAACTGGTTTTCTCTGTATCTTTTTCCTTTTTGTAGGAGAAGGATGAATAAAAGGGCTCCAGCACAGTAACAACTTTGATGATTACCAAATGGGATTAATTATTTCTTTCATACTGCTGTACATAAGGAACTTGTTTTATACTGCTGGATGGATATCACCTGATTTTTTTTTTTTTTTTTTTGTTTGTAGTGTAAAGCTATTTAAAAGGGGAGTTTAGAAGGTTTTTCACTGTAAAAGTCAGGACATGAAGCTGGAAACAGCAAAGACAAATTTTCATAAATACTGCAATATAGTCACTTGGTTTGTCTTCAGTCTTCCGCATTAGTGAGACCTCTCTTGGAAGTACTGTTCCTCAAAATATAGGATGCGTATACTGGTGGTGGTGTCTTGAAAAGGTAGATCTTTATTGTTATTCAGCTAAACTGGTAGACAAGCTTCTAATGCTTTGTTTACTATGTCCTGAGGCTTGCTTGTTATAAAGCAGTATTGGTAACTCATTGGCTTTGTATTGATCTTTTTAGCCCATAATGATCAAAGTGAGTGGAGGTTTATTTTTTCAGAGAAAACCATGAATATTGTGTCATTTTTGTTCTCACTTCACATTAATTAGAGCACGTACATAGAGAGAGAAAAGAGACCCGTAAATGTGGTTTGAAGAGACAGCTTTGTACCAATAATTGTCATTACCTTAAACAAGAGGAAATTATAATACTTTTAAAAATCAAGACCGAAGTATTTAAAAAATGAAACTTAATGTCAATATGAAAATCATGTCTCTCTGAAAGTTCTTGATGTAATTTCTTTTCTGTCGCATGCTTATGCTGCCACTAGGAACTCAATCCTTAAAGAAAGAAGAGAGAATGTAACAAACTGCGCAGTGGCACCTTGGTACCAAGATAGATTCAGTGCAACCATTTATCTATTTTTTTTGTTTGTTTGTTTTTGTTATTCCTGGCACTTTTGGAAAGAATGATTTCATAGTGCCTGAAATGTTTCTGATGAGAAACAAGATTGCAACCAAGGCTTGCTCCCTCCTTCCCTCTTCCCATAACTTTTCATTATTGATATGGGTTGAGGAGCTCTACTTAGAGTTTGTGTTATGCATCGTACTAGGAAACAGTATTTTTAGATTTCAATTAAGAGTGCTTGTGTTTATAAACCATGGATGGAAATCTTTGTGGAAATAAATAATTGCTATTTGTAGGGTGCACAGAATCTCATGGGAACTAATTACTTATTGAATTTTAATAGTGGTTGTTATGTTGAAATGAGCATTGGTATCCTGATAGGCAATGTAAACAAGAGTTTCTGTTCGAAAGAAGGGCCAATTGAGCCCAACTTACTTTGTGATTGAAGGCTGTCTCCTGCTTGTGATGAACCAAATGACTATAAAAGTCAGTGGGTGGTTTGGTTAAAGAGGGAGTAGTGGAAAACAAGTGCATTCCTGTGGTAAGATGATGGGAGAAGGAAAATGAAGTAACTGAAATTCAGGGGGAACCATTTCGTGGCTGTTGGAAAAACAGTGGCTTTAGCCTTAATGAGTTCTGTGGGTTTTATGATTTTTTTTTTCTTTTTTTTTTTTTTTTTCAGTAAACCAAGCCCTAAGGGAAAAGTTTTTGATCCAGACACTGGTTAAAGAGTTGATTTTTGGGTAGAGAGGTCAGCAGGTTGCACCTACCAAAAAGATTTTGATCAGAAATGGTTCAGAAATGGTTAGATATGCGTTTATGTATCGACAGGAGGAAGAAAAGCTTTGGTAATTTCTGTCTCTAATAGCCCTGGAGCCTCTGGAATCACCTTTTGCAGAAATAAGTTATTATGGTCAACAGCAGGCTTTGAATGCTTGGCTAGCATCTGCTTTCTGTCACAGTTAGAGAAGGGCTAAAGGGAATGATCTTGCATCTATCTGGAGTCATCTGGGGTGCAGTTCCTGAAGGCTGAACAAAATAAAAATCAGATCAGTCCTTCTGTTTAAGATCACTTGATAACAAAGAACACTCCATAAACTTAATGGAATGATTTGCTCAAAGGACCAAGCTGTTTATGTTAATGCTACCGTTGGTAGCAAACAGTAGAGAAGCACCATAAGAGAGATGGTCTTAAAAAAGGGAACAAAAACCAAAAAACAAACAAATAAAAAATCAAATGCCATCTTTGGTATATAATGTTTTTCCCAGTCTTTTCCATGAAAGATACTGATGTTTTTTACCTAGGCAATGTAAATAAGTACTTTCTCTGCAGTATAGGAGGATGTTGTTAGTAAGATGCTGTTCTTCTGCAGTTCCATATGTTCTCATGTTTAAATAGACATGACTGTAGTAAGGCAAAAGTAATAATATTATACAGATATTAAGAATGAGTTTCATCTTGTTTGCCTGAAGACAAAGAATCTACTTTAATTCTCTGACAGTTATGTTTGTGTTTTGCTTTTAAGGTGGGTACCCTTGTCTTATAATTCTTGGGCTCTGAATTTCCTTCTGTTCCAGAACTGAAGTCTTTCATATGTAACTCAGTTTTTCTGAATTTTATTCCTTTATAAATAGAGAATATGGTATATTGGTTCTGGATCCTACTTCTTCAGATGTCTATTTACAATTACCAGTTCAAATAAGCAATATTACATTGAAAGAGATCATGTCCAGAAAATAACTCTGAATAGCTTCAGAAAGCTTATTGTCATTCTTACAGTGGAAGAAAAAAATCTGTTTTTAATTTCTCAGGCTAGATATGATTCTGTTTTCTTTTCATAGCTTTCTCAAAAACACATTAATTATTTAAAGATTTTGCTTTAAAATTTTACCATCTTAATCTATCTGCAAAAGGTTATCTAATGATGAAAATGTCACCTTCAGCAATTTTTTATAACTCTTCAGCCTGTAGCTATATATTAGGCTTTAGATAGTGTTAACAATTTTCTTGAAGCACTTGCAGAAGTCTTCCAGGATCATGATGACCTTTTTATCACTTCCTTGATGCAAAAAATATTGCCAGGGACTTCACTTAATGACAGTCTCTCAGTGTAACACTTCAGTTATATTAGTATCATGGTATCATTCAGTTAGTAATAAAGTGTGAGCAGTTGAAAGCACAAGGTTGAACTGTTTACCCTGTTCTGCTCTTGTAACTTAGTTGAAATTCGGTTTAATTACTACTTGAGTAGGCTTTCAAAGAAATTCAAAGTGTCAGATGAAGAGTGTTTGAAGACTGTGTGGTAGTCGTCTGTCTGTATTGGTTCTGAATGTGACATGATGGTCCTTCTGTATTTGTTTGTGGGGGGTCTTGTTGTTTGATTTCTTCTGGTTGTTTTTGGTTTTTTTTTTTTCTTCTCCCCCTATTCGTGCTGGAGGGTTGAGATAGTGATCAAGATCACCTATTACTTGCTGCAGGATAATACACTGCTTTGACCAAATTCAAATTGGAGAATTATTTCTGGTCCCAATAAATTCCTTTCTAAACACTTAACTTGTTCTAGAGTAATCCCTTCAGTCTGTGACCCCTTATTAACTACTTGGAGTTGTTTATCCACCATTTGGGCCTGTAAGAATGTAATTGTCATTCTGTTGCCCAGCTTTATACAACTTTGAATCTGTTTGAGATCTTGACATGAAAGATGGGACTAAATGTCCATTTATTGTGCTTCATTTTTAACTTGTGGATACTTTAAGAAGAGAAGCTGTCGCAGTTGCTGCACTAGGGCTTCAGAACAGAGTTAAAATCTTTAAGAAAGAGATGAGAACAGAATAGAGTTATGGGCAGAAAAATTGCAAAGTTCACTCAGACATGAATCCAGTTTACCAAGAAAAAAATAGTTAAACATTATCAATTTACAGTCTAAATATGAAGATTTTTGAAGAAGTAAAGCCTAGTGTTAATTAGCTTATATAAACAGTAGGCTGAGGAGAATTCAAGAAAAATATTGTTGATTGTACTCAGAAAGAAGTGCTTTGTATTTGAGATGAAACAATTTTATTAAAGGTAGGCAAGGCAAGGTAATTAAAAATATTGAATAATATGTGCATTTTGAATATCATCAAATGGTAATGAGGCCAAAAGGAAGAGATAAGGTTTAGTATTATGCTGTGATCTTAAGACTGAAGATTAAATGAAAGTACTAGTAATGAAACCTGTGTGCCAAGACAGCTCCTTGAGAAATATCTAGAAGGTAATAGCAGCCAGTCCAGGCCAAATTCAAGGTCTAGTTGGCTCAAGGTGTTGTGTCTGACAATATCCATTAAGGAATGTAACAATGATTCTCTGATCCATCCTCCTGCCTCCTAGCATTTTAGAAGTTAGAATTTTTTTTTAAGGTGCAAGCAGAGTTTTGGGATTTGGTAGTCCAATGAATTTTTGAAATCTTGTGAACTTTTGCTATTTACAGTTTATAGTGAGAAAGTTTAACCATGTAACAGATAAATTTCTTCTTTTGGTTGCTTCATGCACACCGTTGGATCATTTTACTCAATATCATCTAGCTCTGTAGTTTTGCCTGTGATTTTCATATTTGACCTGCTATTGCAGAGGCTCGCCAGGGCTTTCCATTGCTTTGGATTTAACTATACTTTGTTTTCCTGTATAGTGTTTGTGTGTATGTCTGTGGTAAATATGCATGTGTGTGTGTCTGGACATGGGAGATATGAGCAAAAATGCACATAGATTATGTATCTTCTGGTATTTCAAGTATCAAAAAGTACTGGCAAACAGTATTCAAGATATGAGTATGCCATGGATTTACTCAGTAATAGTATTTTCTCTGGTTCTCTGTGGTTTTGCGACAGGTTGTTAATATTCAGGCTTTCCTCTTCACAGTGTAATCCTTTTCCCAGTAGGACAGGCAGCAGCCCTGCACATGGGAAAGATGCTGAGAACTTGCTTTTTGTTGTACTCAGATCTGGAAGTGATAGGTACTTCAGTGAGTTGAAGCCATAAATTTCACAGGATCAAACCATTTCAATGTTCCACTTCAAGTATATAATAGTTAATATGGGTAAAAGATGTTGTAATTCAGGTGCTAATAGTAAAAATGGAAAGTAAACTTTCTCAAGTGTTCTTTCCTTAGCATTAGATTGTGGTGTCAAGTGGTGTTCTGTTTGTTTTGGACTTGGTTTTCTTCCCATAGACTTTTTTTCTAGTTTGTAAACCTTCATGACCAGAATCTACTCCTCCATTATGCCTCTGCCTAAAAGGAGCAGATACTTTTTTTTTTTTTTTTTTTTTTTTTTTTTGTGTGTGTGTGTGATCCTTACTGATTATTTTAGATCCCTATTTATAGGGGAACCTGCCCCTAGGGGTTTTTCAGTGTGGCCAACAATATTAAGATATTGCAAAGTTGCTGGTCTCCCATGATTTTCCTTGCTCTCTTTCAGACCTGAATTTTATTTGTAAAGAAGTTTACCACTGAGTTTCACAGGTAACCCCCATCTTTGTCCACCATGTGTGTGATAGTGATTGATTTCCACTTGCTCCTCCTCTTAAAATAGAATGTTCTCTAGGGTTTCTTGAATGAAGAAAAACATTTCATACTACCAGGTGCTTCATCTAACCGTCTTTCTAGTTTCCCATGTCAGCATTTGGATGCCATTCTGCATTTAGGAATGTGTTTTTTGATTGCAATCAAAATTAAAAGAATATTTGTTCTTAGAAAAGTAGATTAAAGGGAGAACTTGTGTACCTTTGATTTCTTCTGTACTCTGAAGTTCTGGTTCTTAGGCATGCAATAAATAACACCTACTTACTTGATAGTCCTCACTAACATCATCAGGTAGAGATGACAAGATAAAAACTAGTTAGTAGCAGCTACTCGTTTTCTGGTAGTATTTTTAAATTCTGCAGTTCTAGAGTTCATGTTGATGACGTGGCACTATTACATTTAGTTGTAGAATTGAAAGTAAGCTCTAAATTTACCTTGGGAAGTTACTGTTAGTTATTTGGTTTGAGATTATTTAGAAGAATAATTTTCCAGATTGCCTTCTATGTTTAAAGATAGTCTAGCAACTGAACTATTATTTGTTTTGTTTAGTTTTTTTTCTTTAATGGATTCTGAAAGAAGGAATGAATTCTGGAATCATAAACAGCCTAATACATGCTCTGCTGAAATTGTTTCTTTGTCTTTAGTAGTAACAAACCTGTTAAGTAAAGCCTGTAGGGATCCAAGCCTGGTTCTTTGTGGGGCAGCTCTAACAGCAGGGACTTGTGTCCCTGAGGATGCTGTCAGCGGCTTGTTGCTCTACAGTGGTTGTTTGAGGGGAAATCCTTTCCAAGGGAAAAGGTGCTTGCTGTGAGATTATTTGTTGCTGCTGGGACCCAGTACTGATCTCCTGGGCCTTTCTCCCTATTCTCCTATCTCTGCCTTAGGAGGATCTAAAGGTATTGGGGAGGAATGAAGAAAAATGAATGTTTGGTGCAGAAACTGAAAAAAGTTTAATAAATGCAGTTCATATGTGGAGAATATTGTCTGGCTTTATTCACTAAAATAATTAGGCATTTATGAAAACAGAGGCTGAAGTGGTACCACGCTAGGTGAAATGTAATAGAAATCTCAGATCAAGTTGCCAGTACTTCCTTTTCTGGCTGACTTTCAACTGTGCCTGTGAGCGCAAAGGAATGGCATGTATTTATACGTTTGTAAATAAGATCCCACACATTTTCCACTTGAGAACATGCACTCAGACCTTTTATGGTTAGGAAGGGGTGTTTCCCTCTGTCTGTGAGCTACTCAGAGAACTACATGTTTCCAAGTATGCAGTTCAGAAACTTAGAGTTAGTACTTTGTAAACTTGAGTTTAAATAAAGAAGTCTGGGGAATTAAAGGCAAAAAAAAAGTAATTTTTTTCTTTTTCTAGTAGAAAAATACTTTATGATAAAGAAACAGGTTTTGAAATTGATGTTTTTGCTAAGATAGGTTGCCTCATTCAGGTTTACTTCCAAAAATAACTCTTAGATCAAGCTCTCATGACTGTGTCTTCTTTTCAAAATATCTATTTTTAAAGTGAGATTTGGTTGATAATGGCTTATTAAGATATCTGAAACTCTTTCTGGTTACTCAGTGTCTGTTGATTATAATAGATCAACATACTCTAACAATAATATTCTTAGAATAATTGATTTTATGTGGTTTTTTGATTTTTTTTTTTTGTCTTACAAACAAAACCTCACAAACCAACAAAAACTCAACTGGGTGACATGGAAATATTTCAAAAATAGTAGCTTCTCTCAGGTCTATTTCACTTATCAAAGAAAATTGGTTCAATTTGACTGATTTCCAGTCCTGGAAGATGGATGCAGAGCACTTAAATACCACTGTCAAAAAATGCTGTTGCATTGTAATATAAAAAGCACAAATGAAACAATTTATTAAGTAGCAATTTAGCTGCAGAGAACATAATAAATCCTTTCTCTTTCTTTTATGTGAAATGGTGAACTGTTTTAAGGAAACTGTAGTGTGCAATACAAAATAGGTATTCAGGTGGGGTTTGATTTTTCCATCGATTGTTTTGAAAACTGCAAATAGTCTGAAGTTGACAGTTGGAAATACTTGCAATATGCTACAAGAGCTATAGTTTTTTTAGCTATTAAACAATGCTTTTAGTGCTTATGCCATGACGCACATGGTACTCCACTCTGGCTTTTGTACTAAAAGGTTTTAAATAGCTTTTCTTTAAAACAGTTACTTGCAGTCGCAGATTAAGCAGAAAAAAAAATGTTTAATCCTTGTTTAAAAAGAAGAATTCCTACAGGAAGAAGAATAACCACTTGTTGATTGCTAAGAGGGATAAGTTTCAAAATTTCTGTTTGGTTTCCCAAAGATGCATTGCACCACATGCATCTTGGTGCAGTGAGATGTGAGACTAGCCAATGAACTGTTTTTCATTTCTGGACTGTTTAATTAGGTGAAAATAAAATGACAGCAAGCTGAACACTGCAATAACAGTATGTGTCATATGTGATGAGAATATATTTTGAATTATAGTGCTTTTATGCACTCTGTATATTCAATTACAATTCAAGATAAGCTTGAATTGTTTGGGAAGCTTGTGTTTTTCTACTCAGAAAAGATGAACTGCATGCAATAGCCAGTTCCCTTTCACTTAGGTTGCCTTTTATCATACCATTCTGCAAAGGCAGAATTGATGCAGTTTGGATCTCAGAAGTCTAAATTTGCAGTCAATAGAGTAATCCATAAAGGATTTGGCTTAAAAATTTATGAGGCAATGTGTGTAAGTTGTCTGAAGCAGCCCATATAAGTATAAATTCAGACAAGAATTAAGATTACTTTGCAGATGCTTTCATAATATAGGGGACTTTCTCTCCAAGGTCATGTTCTTGTCTTAACCTGTGTTATGTAATCTTTGAAAATATGTAGCTATGTCACAGATGAGCCAAGAAAGTAATTCTTGTTCCAAAGAAGTAAAAATCAGTGGCATAATAGACTTTCTAGGGCACTTTCTCAACTTAACTCTTCTCTGCTTTGTGTAGGCCTAGAAATCCCAGTGCCAGTAGTTAATTAGTGGTGTAATCCTGAACTGTGCTCAGCCAGAGGCAAGCAAAGCTATTACTTAAGTGGAAATAAGTGAGCAGGATTAAAACAGAAAATTGGGCCTCAAGGGGATCAAGTGTATTCTTAGAACTCAATTGTTGTCACTTAATGTGTTTAATTATCTCTTGATTCACAGGGCATGCCATGTGCAATTATCTGGAGTTACAAATAACTAATCTGCAAATTTTTGGGTTAAATCTGCCTTTTGATGTTAGACTAATCTATGTCTTCTGTGAAGTTTAACTCTAGAAATCAGGGAATTGTTATTTTCTTCTTTTCTTTAGTTTTTGTTACTCCTGCATCTTCATTTGAGTTTAATTACCTTTTTTACTCTTTTCCCATTTATATTCTTTTATGGTTGTTATTGATAGCATGATATATGAATTATCTTCTCTTTTGTGTGATTTTGAATTGTTGGTAATGTCATTGCTGAAGACAGGAGGATGAACTAGGTGACTTCTCAAAAGTCTTACTGACCTCTCTTTCCTGAGATTCCACGTTCAACTTGTTCCTCAGTTAGCCATACACAGTATGGAGCTGATTCGTGTTTTAGGTGTGAATCACATCCATGACTTACTAGACAGGAACTGATTCCCTTATGTTTGACATAAAGTATAGGACTTTGATCCTGATCAGGAAACTCTTCAGAGAGACTGTGCTGAAAGCTCAAGTGCTACTCAGGTGCTTTGCTAGATCAGGGTTAAAGTGTCGAGTATTCTGTAGGTTCGGGTCTACTTCTTCTGCCCCAGTGGCTATTGATGGTTAAAATGTAAGGGCAGGATTAAGTAAGTTGTCTTGAGATAACAACCTGTAACAACCTTTGCATTATTACTGCAAAGTCAAATGCATCGCAAATTGGGGTTATAAAATAGTAGTTTGAACCTGACTACCTGTGTAAAGTGTCAGATTTCTTATTAAACTGGAGGGCCCTGTTGTTTTTGTATCTTATCATCTGTGCTTTTTTATAGTCTTTCTGTATGTAACATCAACTATTGCTCCGAACCACACAAAAGTGTTTAGTTACTTAAAGACAACCTCTTGCTTTGAATGATAATGAAGCAGATGGCATTCTCTATTACTGCTTAAGCTGAAAACATGACACAAAGGGAGTAAAGGAGTAAAACTCTGCAGTTGTGGAACCATCAGTGAAAAGCTCCAAAGACAAAATGTTTCTGTGATTCAAAGTCTTGTCAAAAATTCCAGTGGCTCTTTCCAACCTAAGTGGATAAGGAAGGCTGTATTTGTAAGCCTGGTATCTCTGAGGGAGCTGTGGTTGTGATGGCACCGAAGGGTTAAAGTTCAGTCTTTATTTTCAGATCACTTCTAAAGCAGCAGGTCATTAGTTTTTGTGTTCCATGGTTGTTGGTTTTTATCTGAAATTAGCAGAGGAATAATACCAAGCTGTCAGAGTTCCGAAATTTTTTGCACCATCAAAAAAGCTTAATGCAATTTTTGTGATGACCATGTATGCAGTGCTATTGTTCTTTCCAATAGCAATGTGATCTGCTTTTTAGCACATCTTCAGGATAGTCTTAACAGTCTTTTTATTGTCATTGTTGTTAGTTATCAGAAGTCTTGCATTTGAGTGAGGAGAAGGTAATCCAAAACCTTGCTTAATAACAGGAAATATTTGCCATTTCACCTCCAATACAAAGGAATTCATGTTTGCTGAAAAGCTGTGTCCTTTTAAAGGTCAGAACTGAGGAGCTGTTGCATCCCTTTCTTTCACAACTCCTTTCAGTTTTGTCTGTTTAGAGTCAACCTCTTTTGAATTCTTACCAGATAGTGACTGGTTTGGGGTTTTGTGATGTTGGGTGGGCTTTTTTGTTATGTGGGGTGTTTTTAGTGGGATACAGAGAAATGGTATGAAAATAGGATTTTAAAACTTTTGGACACGAAAATTTAAGTACTGTTTTTAAACTGATGAGGTGGGGAATGTGACACTGAGTCTGGGTATTAGTAAGTTAGACTCAACTAAAGTAGATTTTATTGCCAATTTTATATTTGTAATAGTATCCTTAGTTACTGCTGAAGTTCAGGGCTAAGGTTATTAATTTATTAAAATTGTAATGAAACGGAAGAATATTTTGGAGTTGACATAACTCGAAGTTGAAGTAATTGATGGAGGCATTTTCTTTGTCTTTTTTTACTAAAGCAAATGCAGTGCACAGAATGGGGAGATTTTGTTGTATTTTAAGATGTTTGACCTTGATTGACAAATTTACTTCAGTCTCTAAGTTTCTCAGTGGTTTTTATCCTGCAGTTCTGGCCTAGGTACTTACTGTCATTTGAATATCACCTTCACCACCACAAAATGACCCTCCTTCATTCACCTGCTGAGATAGAAGAGCAGGAAAGAGCTAAGATCTCTTGATACTCTTCCTATTAGGAGTTGCTGACTACCTAAGGAGCTTGGCTCTTGTGTACATCCAGAAATATTCTGCTCCTGGCAATCTAAGGTGATGCTTTTTCATCGTGTGAGCTTCATCTCCAAATGAAGATGGCATTTTTCTGCTGAACTTTCCAGGTGGCTTCTAGTTGAGTATCAGACTGTACTTTATTCATGTTTACGTACATACGATCCCCAAAAAACCCCACAATGGTAGTGCCTCATGCTTGCAGTAAAGAAATCTGATGTTCTTTCCTCAAGTTTAGCTCATGATGGGACTGACGTGGGATTTTTCCTTTTTCTGAGGGATTTCAAACCTTGTGTCTGACATTCTCAGAGAAAAGCTATAGTGTGGCATTTAAGGATCCCTCCAGAAGTATGTCACTTCATAAATTTGAACACATCTCTGAGTGGAACTGAAACAAGGCTTGTATAGCCCTGAGGTTTAAACACCTTAGGACATTCTGGAGGAGACTGACTTACGAATTTGAGTATGTCAGCTTTGAGTGGAGCACTGAGGTCTTTGAAAGAAGAGGGGCTTCTTTCAAAACAAATCTCCCCCAAAAAAGCATGCCTTCCTCCACCATGGTGTTTATTTTCTTGAGTCTGCTTTAAGTCTTTTCATGGTATGCATACTGATTTGAACTGGGGAGAGTGTGTAGTTTGTTGTTGGTTAAATAAAATTCTTCTTTCCAGGAGCCTAACGTAGGTTTCCAGATTTGCTTGGAAACCATCTGCCAAATATTTAGGTAAGGCAAAGCCCATGGGATTTTAATTTTTTTTGTAGCTTTCCTTTCATGTTTCAAGTTTGTTCTGTAAAATCACAAACGTAAATGTGGATAAGCAGTGTTATACCTTATCAGTATTCGTAGAAGTTGTAGAACAGATCTACAAAAAATATGCCCTAGAAACTGTGAGTTGGTCGCTTTTGTGGTACCCTGTTTTTATTCTGAGAAGAAAGCATCGAGGCTGTTGTGAATTGTGGCTTTGGAGATTCTGATTTTGAAGTTAATGTGAAGTTAGAAATGCACCCAGTTCAACTGAACTAGGGTTGGGGTTGACTGTCATAGTATTATCCCAACTTAAGGCTGAAATTAGTTGCCATAAATTTTGAAGGCTCAGTGTATATATAAATGAGAGAGTTACAACTTCTCATGTAGGTAATGGTAACTCTGGTCTCTAGATGTTGCTTTCAAATTTTCCATTTTCCTCACTGACTTCAGAGATATTTTACGTGGACTTTTTTTTTAGCTCCTTTTTTTCCACATACAAATCTGTACCAATACTGTTGTCTTGTTTGGTCTGTTTTGTAAGTAGAAAAGTGTACTGTTAGTATGATGGTCCTAATAATAACTGTAATGTGAATAAACATGGAGATGTTCAGTGACCACAAAATTCTAATTGCATGACAAAAATGGATTTTCATGAAACCAACTTGTTGAAGACCATTATTGCTGAGTTCTCATGAGAACCATCCATTACATAAATCCATTGTATCATACCATGAAAGGAGAGTTCTCTTGCTTTAAAATGAGGAAATATTAAACCAGAGAGATAAAGAGATGTAAAATTGAAAAGCTTTTTAGTTTATTACAAAGATGCGCTGTCAGCACTTAAATGTTGCATTGACATGAGAGAAAGGTGAATGTTGTCCCCTGCATGCGAAGCAGTGGAGCGCTGTTCTATTCAACCTTTGTTCTCCTCTATCATAAAGCAGGAATGAGACCCTGTTGCACATTCCTATTTAGGCAGAAGCAGCCCCTGATCTCTTGAAGACAGCTTTACAAAAGTAGGGGGATTGTTCACAACAATTGGGAGTCAATACCAAATACCATTCTGACTAAGAGCTTATAGAATCAGTCTTAACATGTAATTGCTAAATTGGTAAATTGTGATCATGTTCTATGTCTGTGAATCTAGAAGATATCTTGTATGCTGTGCTCTATAACATCATGTTTACCCTGCAAGTTTAGGCGGCATGTGAAAAAATAGGTCAGAACGCTTACAGATCTTAAAAGGTGTGATATGTATGAGTTTCTTTTTCTTTGCATGAAGGTGAATAGAACTGAACTGTTATGTTTAGTCCTTCTTATTGATATTATTAGTACCTTTTCCAAGTTAGTAGGCTTTACAAGGTGACCAGAGTCTTGAAATTCTATCCTTTTGCTTTGGTGGGAAACCCTTGAATAATTAGAGCTGATTTGCAAATTGCATGATGTTTTTGCATCTACAAAATTAATCTTAGACCTGTCATCTTGCCTCCTGTGTCTGTCCTATCACCCCTTCTTGTTTCTTATTTTTCTTCCCTATATTTTTTTAATGCTACTTTTATTACTTAAAGCTCACATAGGTGGTCCTGTCAGGCTATAAAACTAGTTGCTTGACCAATATAAAGACACTGCCTGAATAATGCTGGTTTTTACATTTAGGACTGATCTGGCTTAGAAATGCTTAGATAGGATGCATGCAAGAGAGCAATAAATTATATTTAACTTGTTAAACATTCTGGGGTACACATGGGATACAAGACCAGTCAACAGCAAAAATTTTCCCATGAGTGGTATGTTTCTAAGGTATCTGGCAAATTTGTTCATCAATCTTTCCTGTTTACCCTTTAATAACAGTGATAGTTTACTCTACAAATTATTTCTTTAGGTAAAGCCTGTTGAATAGTCCCCAGGATCATGTAACCAGTGGCTGATGGAGTTTTATTTCCAGATCATAGCTTTCCTGGCTTAAAAGAAAAAATTGAAATTTGTGGAGATATAAATTTGTCCCATACATTTGCATTAAACAGTTGCTTTAATTAATAACATGTTTAACTTATATTCTGGCCCATAAGCTTCTGTTAAAATCTGGTTTTTTTTGTTCCTACTTTTTACTGCCAGTAAAGTTTGTATTTTTTTAAAATGGACTGTTCTGAAAACTGTTCTTCATAAATGCTGAAAAATAATGGGAAAATAAGAAACTGGGCTGATGGAGTTGTCTTACACAGTAGAGTAAGCACTTTTGCAGTTGCCTGACTGTGGTAGAGCTTGAGAGAACAGAGATTAGTTTTGAAGGTGACACCTAACAGAAAATAAAGTAAGAGGCATTCTTTTAAAAAGAGGCATTCCTTTAAAAAAAAAAATCCATTTTTAGTTTGCTCATATGAATCAGATTTGAGTTTTGGAGAAAAAAAGTAATAACACAAAACCTCTTCCCACCCCACCCCCCACCTTGAGAGGAGGGTGTGTGTGTATGTACATGTCTGCATATGTATATATTAAACAAAAAAGTATACAGAGATGTATATAAGATGTTTTTATGGGAAATACTGTAACAGCAAAACTTGGGTTTTAGATAGTGGTTTTGAAGGAAAGTGTTTGAACTTGTTTAGAACCAAGCAAAGTTTTTAGAAATAACAAATATTGTGAAGTGACAGATTATGTACAATGTCCTACAAATTTTTGGGACACATAAAGTTATGCATATGGTTGAATCCTTAGTCCTACAAGTACATAAACACATAACACATAATGCTTTTGAAATTGAACATTGTAAACCATTCCATTCCAGGTTGGTTACAAAATACTAATCTCTATCCCTGTAAAAGCAGGAATTTACTGAAAGAACATGAAGAAATCTTTAGCAGTAGAAATCTGAGCAGTGTCCATGTAATACTGTGCATGCTATTTAAATAATCCATGAATTAGTCACACATTTATCAGCTTAACGTTACTCTGTTCAAAACTTCACACTGGACAGCAAACACTGGATCCCATAAACGTTTTTTCCAAAAGCTAATATATGAGAAGGCTTACTGCTTTTTTTTTTTTTTTTTTTATAAGAGGAAAAAAAAAACACACTGAAAACAAAACCCACAAAATCCAGCAGGATAGTGAAAGGTTTGTTGAGCATATTTTGAACTGGTTTTAAATTTTTATATGTCTGCATTAATCTCAGCTTTCAGTGAAGTGCTTAGGATTTAGATCCAATACTGATTTGATGTGGAAAACATAGAGATAACTCTTTCCCAGGAAATAAGAGGGTAGAGATTTTTTCCTTGTCTGCTACTATGCTTGTGCACGGTTACTGCAGCTGCTAAGTTTTTTCACCATTTCCTAACAAATCTTGTAGCTTTGTGGCTGTGTCTGACCTGACACAAGTAATCTCATGATGTATTTCAAGCAAAAAAGTGTGTCAGGTCTGTTCCAGGTATTCATAAAGTCAATTCTTTTGTCAGTGGCTGCAAAAATCAGTTCTTTCTCTCTTTGTGGTGGCCATGTGTTCCATGTGAGTTCTGCATAGGCATCTCCTCTTCCCGTCAAAATCATCCTAATGACTTCAGAATACTGCTTGATTGTCAGACAATCATCAGGATGGACTTGTAAATTTTCAGGCTTAATGAGATGCCTTAAAAAGTATGAGTCTCCTAATTAGTGTCTGTGACTTAAAGTCTACAAAGCTGGGCAGGTACAATAGTGAGTATTTATCTTTTTTGAGCTGATACTATTGTATCCTGCTTTAGTTCTGAAGCAACCCTTTCCTAAAGGATTTAAGTGACAAGGGCCAGAAGCTGGGTCAAGGAGACCTGGCTTAACATTGCTGTCTCAGTAACTTGTAGGGAACAAATAGCATCCGTCTCACCTTTGCAGAAGAAAACATAAAATGAGTATCCTGTTTTTAAGCCTTTTTTTTTTTTTTTTTCCCCCATTTAAGAGTTAAATGTAGTGATTCAACACAGTTTCAGGCTTGTTACAAGAAAAAGTTGCAGTGCTTTGTGTGGTTTCTCTCTTTTTTTTTTTTTCCTTTTAAAATGATTTTACTTTTTCTTGGAAGTGACATGAAAATTTCAGTGTCACCCACTGTAACCATGCCTGTACTGTATCTCCTGCTAATGACAAAATACTCTGAATTATGTATACTTGACTACTGTATTAATGAACAAACTTCTGACTCTTGAAATACATACCTCTCTTGATTTTAGGTTGTATTTCACCTCGTGGTTCACATGTTCATGTGAAATTGGAGTTAATTCTCTTATTGGAAGATATGGTAATGAAACATTATGTTAGCCTGAAAAACTATGTTACTTCACTGGGCTGTGTGTCTTCTCTTCCTTTCCTTAGACTTTTGAAAGACCAAGTTTTCTCCTTGTTTGGTTTTTTTGTTGTTTGTCTTTGTTTTGTGGGTTTTGTTTGTTTTGGTTTTGTTTGTTTTAGTTTTTAAAGCTATAGATAACCTCAGACAAGTAGATTAAAAAACAAATAAATAAAAAAGACAAGACAGGTTAAGCCATCAGCTGTGTACAATGGTTGGGAACACAGAAAAACCACTTTAGTGTCTGCTGAAGTAATTGGGAATCTTCTCCTTGACCCAGTGAAGGAATGGGACTCTGACTGAGGAGTCCCTGCTGGTATATGCCTCAGAGAACAGAGACAAAGAATATGTTTCTTGAAAACATTTTCCCCTTAAAAATCCTGAGGGATCTTTTTTATTAAACAAAGCTGGAAGGATAGAAGTTGGCATTTAATCTCTGCATGTATCGGGTAACCTTAGATAGATAGTGGTGCTCAGCAACCCTGTCAGTGTGTTGGAGGTGACTTTTTTGACCTTGGTATTGTAATCAGCTGTTTCCACAGCAGAGACCCACCACGTACGTCTTAGTAACAGGCCTCCCGTGGAGAAGTAGTGGTTGAGTGCTCTTAAGTAATGGATTTAATCTCTGCGTAAATCTGAAGGTCTGTAGATAAACATTTCAGCTAAAGAGTGCGCTCAGCTCCAACTCTGTGTTCTCCTCCTACAAACAGAGGATTCTCTCACTCTGCTTCATGAGGCGTGTGTTTGTGGTGTTCCTCATTAGTGTGTGGTCACAGGTCCAGTGTTAAGCTGCAAAATAATGTGTTTAGTTTCTTTGTATTTTCATTCATCCTTGTTCCAGCTGCTCATTTCTCTTTTCCAACAGCCAATAACAGAATTTGAAGGATATCTTTTTCTCTTTGTTATGGTGGATGAAAGTTCAAAAACAGACAAAAAGCCCTCCAAAAAATTACTTCTTTTCCAAATAATATTGTGGAAAGTTTTAGTGTACAGTAGGGTGGTCACTATCTACTGTGGGTTAGTAGGTTTTTGGGTTGGTTTATGAGGTTGCTTACTAGAGGTTTGGTTCTGAATCACAAAGTGCTTAAAAAGAACTAAGCTGAATTCCCAGCAGGAAAAATTTCTAGACAAAAGTGTATTAGCAAGTGGTACTGTGGGATTGAGTGTGGCCTCAATTCCTTCAGGTATGAAAGGATGTAGACAGGGAATATGTGAGAAACTGAGATGTAAAGGAATGCAAGAATTGATCATAGAGCACATGGACATAAGAGGAAAGGGAAGGTTTATCAGTTCCTCCTCTGTGGAGGAACAGCAAAATGAAAGAAATGTGAGATATAGAAGCACAGATTCAAAGATGATAAATACATCTGTGTGGGAAAGGTAAAATACTGGATAAACTGGGGTGGCTAGGATAAAATTGCAACTGATCGAAATAATTTGGTGTCATTCAGCCTAAAACTGTGGTTACTGTAAGCCAAAACATTTAATCTGGAAAAAATAGATATGCCACTATACTGTGAAGCAACCCATTGTCAGGACCAATTTTGAGAAGGTAAAATAGCCTTTGCTGTGCTAAAAAGGCTTGCGTTGCCTAATACTTCAATATCTCCGTATCGCAAACACCATTAAACCTACTTTTTTTTCTTTTGTGTAGACCTTTTTGCAGAAACGAAATAGCAACCAAGAACTATAAGTGGTCTGAAATGGAACTCAGATATTACATTTTTATTATTGTGCTATTCAATATTTTTAAACAATGTTATTTTCTCTGTGTTGTGGTACATACGTAGGAATTTCCTGAATAACATGGATTTTAAAATGGAATAATTTATAATTTCCTCAGAATGCCAAATACAAACCTGTTATTTTCAGCCAGGAGAAAATGTGTATTTTTGGCACTGGAACAAGTCTGTTGAAGTTTCTCTAATGCGGACCACCTGCTATTCTGATGTATCTGCATTTTTGCTAGATACACCTGGTATGCAGAGGAAATGTGCTTGTGTAGTATTGTGTGACACTGTGAACTTGAGCTTCCTTTCTTTCATAGCTGCTGTTTGAGGCACAGTTGTTTCTTGGCAACTTTTGAATGAATCTATATTTTTTTTTATGTCTCCAGCAACATGGGATACTGGGAAACACACTTGAAGTAGCAGTGATATTTCTTGTCAGGTTAGCTCCTTTCCAGTGCTCACATTATTTTAACAAAAATTAATTTTTTCTTTTGTAAACCCTACAGATATATTTGCATTGGGTGGGATTTGTGTGATTTATCTTTTTTCTACCATGTTGATAATTACTTTTTTTTCTTTGGGTTATCTCTACACTTCAGAGAGCACAAAAGTAACAGCTGGAAGACAAGGATAGTGAACACTGCAGTAAAGTAAGGATGTGGAGACTTGAGCAAATTTCTGAGATATTCAAGATTGTGTCTTCCAGTTACAAGTCCTAATCTTGGATTATGGGAAAATGTTACCTCAGAGTTACATTCACATGTGTTCTTAGCCTTGAAAGGCTCAAAAGTTCAACTTGTGTAAACCAAACCTCTGTACTAGTACAAAACTTTTCACTGTAGCATGTATATACAAAAGAAGGATTTAGAAGATATATATATTTATGTTTAAAATCTTCCTTTAAAAAGTTATTTTTCCGTAGGATGACTTTACTTCAAAGCACTAATTTCTTTTGAGGATATCATGTTGTTGCTATATGTTCATACAATATGTATAAGAAGAAATTCTGTATATACTTCTTATGTTTAAGAAGCAATTACAGAATCATTTAGGTTGGAAAAGGCCTCTAAGATGGAGTCCAACCACTGACTGATCAACACCTTGTCAACTAGACCATGTCACATCCAGTTGTTTCTTAAGCACCTTCAGGAATGGTGATTCTACCACCTCCCTGGATAGTCCGTTCCAATGTTTAATAACCTTTTTCATTAAGAAATTCTTCCTGATGACCAACCTGAACCTCCCCTGGTGCAGCTTGAGGCTATGACCTCTTGTCCTGTCACTAGTTGCCTAGGAGAAGAGACCGATACCCACCTGGCTACAACCTCCTTTCAGGTAGTTGCAGAGAGCAATAAGGTCCCCCCTTGAGCTTCCTTTTCTCTTGGTCAAATAACTCTCTGCTCCCTAATCATAAGATTTTTGTTCCAGACCCCTCAACAGCTTTGTGGTCCTTCTCTGGACATGTTTCAGCACCTCAATGTCTTTCTTGTAGTAAGGGGCTCAGAACTGGACGCAGGATTTGAGGTGGAGCCTCACCAGTTCTGAGTACAGGGGGATGATGCCTTCCCTAGCCCTGCTGGCCACACTGTTTCTCATACAAGCCAGGATGCCATTGGCCTTCTTGGCTATCTAGGCACACTGCTGGCTCATGTTCAGCTGCTGTTGACCTGCACCACCAGGTCCTTTTCCACCAGGCAGCTTTCCAACCACTCTTCTCCCAGCCTGTGGCGCTGCCTGGGATTGTTGTGACCCAAGGGGCAGGACCTGGCATTTGGCCTTGTTGAACCTCACACAATTGACCTTGTCCCATTGATCCAGCCTGTCTGGATCTCCCTGCAGAGCCTTACTGCCCTCCAGCAAATCAACACTCCTGACCGACCTAGTCTCATCTGCAAACAGAATGAGGGTGCCCTCTATGGCCTCATCCAGATCAGAAATGAAGATATTAAACAGGACTGAAATTGTGGTGCCTTCTTCCAGTTTTCTGGTGGAACACTATCAATCGGAACAGAATTTTAAATACACAGTTGTAAAACTGTGAGCATTGATGCTCAGTCTTAATTCCATACAGTCCCATGTGCATCTTTACTTTTTGCAATGGGTCTCTATTGGAAGGATAAGTCAAACAGCCTCGTAAATCTGTATCCTTTAAAAGTTTCATTTAATTTTATAGATGTTGACTGGAAGAGGAAGAATATAAGTAGGGCAAAAAGGAACAAATATTTTTTTTTTTGCATTGTGATTTCTTGAGTTTTAAGTATGTGGTGTCCACGTGTATTCTCAGAGCCTTTACTTTAAATTAAAGCTTACTTGAGGCAGGAATTGTCCATGGTGCCTTTAGAATGGATCCTTAATTCTCATTGTTGTATAGAGCAGTAGAAAACATGTTTTTATTCAGACAGCTCCTCAGTGTCTCTATGGCTGGATGTTCTATGTCTCATATTGAATCCTCTGCAGTTTTAGTGGTTAAAAAGTGGCTTATTTATATAGAAGCAAGGAATTTGGTGCCTCAGATATTGCAATTTAGGAAAAACAGTCTGTTCGATAAATATTTAAAGACACCAGAGTTTTTTTGTTTATTTTGGGGGGGGGGGGTGTTGTCTCTTAAATTCCTATTAGAAGACCAGAGGGAGATAGAAAGTGTAGAGGAGGTGAGTAGGAGCATGGGGAATTAGAATAGAAGTGTGCTGTTGAGCTGACTTGAATTTATGCAATTTTGAATTAGGAGGCTGACTTCAGTTCACTTAGATCTGAAAAGGGTAAGGCTGACGCACCATGGTAACACTGGTTTATTGATATTGTTAGCAGAAGAAGAGGTGGAAAATGTGTGCTGCAACCTATGAAGACCACAAAAGCAAAATTTACAGTAGAATCAACAGTGAAGAACTTCCCTGAATATTTGTTCGTAGGACATGGAAATTCAATCTAAGGAAGAACTAGTGAAAATAGTGTTGTCAGAGAAGACTGTGAGGCTTTGTGGTAGCAAAGACTCTTTGAACTTCCAGAGGTGCTGGGCAGTTATAACTTCCCTTCTCTAAAGTATAGGACTTCAATGAGCTTGTTTTTGGAACTAGGTACTGTTATGACTTGGATAACACTCAAAGGAAAGTTGTAGAGTTATTTATAGTGACTTATGAGCTGAATATGTGTATTTTAGCTAAGCAATACCTAAGGCAAATGTAATAAACCTTTATACAATTGAAATTGCTTCAGTTCTAAGGACAAAGGAAACTTATTTAGGTGGATGTGAGAATAAATGGTAGCTGGACAGATAGGAAAAAAAGAAAAAATATTATGAGGAATAAAGTGCGGTTTGAAAAAATACATGGAATTATATGGTAGTTTTCTGAAGAAGTGGAAAAACTATTTACTAGAGGAATTTTCAACTGCACATGCTTTTAATCTCCTACTTTTTCTTCTTGCTCCCATTATGCCTGAAAATAAATGATGACAACTATTGTTCTACCTTCTGAACTTGCAGATGGACAAGTTCAGTTGTCTATCTCAAAATGTAATGATGTATTGATACTTGACACTTCACTTTCTAAGTCTGCAGAATAATACATAGCTATTTATAAAGGCCTAAAGAATTTAAGAGATGTTAAATTAATGTAGTTCATGGTATCAGTGTAAAGCAGCTTGAAAAGGGACAGGTTGTCCAGTTAGTCTGCTGAATCCACCTGGGAAGAACTGAGATTGGTGAGTGGCATGTTGAAGATGCATGTTCCACTTCACTCAGAAAACTGCCATATAATTTCATGTATTTTTCCAAATTCCAGAGCAGTAGCTCTGTGAAAGCTTTAAGTGATCCCTACTTGTGTGTTTAAAGCATATTAGGAGATAGGGAAAGATGTGAATGTCACTTTTTTAAGAGTGGTTTAAAATGAGGACTGTGATGTGACTTAAAGATTTTCTTCTGATGTATGTAGTAGAACATACATCAGCTTTTCCTTTTTATCTACTGTTGCTTTCAGTGAAGATGCTGATAATCCTTTAAGGACTTCATAGTTGGAGAACAGTATGTCATCTGAGAGATTATTGGTTTGTGTGATTCCCTTGAGATTCCCATTAACAGTTTAAATTACCTAGCTTTCTGCATTGGTATAAATTTTTAATATGCAGAGTGTGAGACAGTCTCTGTGAAAGCAAAACCACACACAACTACTCCGAGTCCTTTGAGCAGCAATATTGCTGAATCCATTCAAAGATAGTTGTTTTAAGTATTATCTTCCTAGAGTGGAGAAAATCTATCACATTTCCTAAACACAGCTCAGAATGGTATTTGCACTCACAGCATAGGCAGTACTGAGAGCTAAGCATCTGTTTAACCATCACTTTCAGAGTCTGGCAAAAGATGTTGTAGAATATAACACAGCCAAATATTAAAAAAAAAACCAAACAAACACAAGCAAAAACTGTAGCAACAAGTCACAGTATCTGAAAAATCAACAACTTTCTTTGTGGTACGTCATGTCTGTTGAGGCCTTGGTTCCTAGGGCACTATGAAAGAATTAAACATTTTTGTTTTGCTTTAAGCTTATGCCACTCTTAATGTTAAACCACAGTTAATTAGAAAAATGCAAAATACTGTGCTGATGCTTTTGGTAGGTATTCACCCTGGTTCCATGATAAGTCATTTAGTTTTCATAAAAATAATGTGAGACTGACCCATTATAGTTTTTTCTGCAATTTCAGTAGTCATTAGCTGATAAGACTGGGATATACCCGTGATCTCACCAACCTGGCAATTGTCTTTTTCTTAGGAAACTGGCAGCAGGGGGAATATATTGATGTATGTCCAACCTTTCTCCTTGTGCACTGAACAAAGTGTAAGGTGCATTTGAACAACTTATTGAATGTAATTGTACTAAAATTCACATCACAAGAAATCTTCCCTTGAGAAGCTAGCTACTGGGTAGTATTTTCTAACCTGTAAGATGATTTTAGTAATGTTTGATATTCCAATATATGCTTATTTGTGAAAATTCATCAGTCGCTGAAGTGACTTGTACAAACACATTTTGGAAAGTGATAGGATAAATTGCTGCACATGTAATATCTGGTTAAGGGCTTAGCTTATTTTCCTAAAGCAAAAAAACCCTTAAAATTATAAACATATACATTACTGTATGTAGAAAATTATATACAGCTATTAAAAGCAAAGTCTTTAAAAAAAAGTGAATTAAGTAACACAGTTTGCAAAGTTCAGTTAGCACAGAAAGCTAAGGTGGGTGTGCATTACAATTTAGACTACATTATCTGAAGTATAATATGATTCTTACTGTCTACTAAGAAAGCTGAAGCTTTTGGTAATGGGATTTGTGTCAATATCATAATGAAGATTCCCTTTGTTGGAAACTTCATTGCAAAACCTATACCTATAATAGCAACAGTTGATATATAGATTGTCTTTTTGTTTTTTCCCTGTTTTCTTTTTTTCAAAAATAGTTGAGTTCCCAGTCATTTGGATATATATCTCAATATATTCTGATGTGGTCGTTTTAATTTTTTCATCACCCAAACAGGCACAGGAAATAATTACATTTTCCTCTTTTGAGCCATGCTACCTTTTAGTTACCTGTCCAAGAACATTAAAATAAGAGATTCTTGGATGCTATCATGTAATATTATTAAGTAATAAAATACATATGTTGGATAAATTTAGTTGTGTGCTTTTCAGTCTTAGGAGCTGGTAGAGAAAAGGCATTTAATTTTGCCTGTAAAGCTGTGTTTAGCTTATAACTTATAGTACATATGCAAGCACATATATGGATTAAAATCTATCTACAAATTAGTAGGTTTCTATTTTTGAAATGTGAAGTTTTCTAAACAGGCTGGTTAATAATTACTGCCAAGATGGTTTGTGACTAGAACTATTTCGACGTAGCAGTCAGCAAAATCAACAGAAGTATTCAAAAGATTTTCAATCTCAAAAATTTTTTAACACTTATACTGGATGTTCAGATTCTGTTAATACTAATTAATAATTGTAAAGATGTTATTGTAAGGGAACATGTTGTGAAATAGTATTGAAAATCATGACACAAAATTCAGGTCTGTAAGCCATACTGCTTAATTTTCATGACATAATTTTTGTGCGTTTTATACCAGCTTTAAGTAGGTCTATTCACTCCAATTTTTTCTGTTTTTTACGTTGGATCTGGTTACTCTCTTGTTCTGAATCTCTTTGAGACTTAAGAAGCTTCTCCGGCTTATTTGAAGACAGTCTTTTCAACAGCCTTTTGGAAAATACATCCACAATCTCAAAAAGGAAGGGATTAGACATCATTAAGGGTTCAGTGGACCATTCGAATTTAATTTGAACAATTTCAGGTTATCCTACTTTTTATCAGTAAAATGCTTAGATACGCTAAGACTGACTTGTAAGAAATATATGACTTCTAATAGCAAAGCAGGACTTACTGAAGTCAACATTGAAATAACATCTACATTCCTTAAACTTCAAAGGAAAACCTTTGTGCTCCTCTCAAGCTTTAATAACTATAAATTAATCTGTCTTTCCAATATTTTTCTCACAACTACTCACCATGTTTAATTATGATGCAGCTGAGTTTTAGAAATTTACCTTGATTCTGATGTTTCCCATTTAGAAACATGTGATGGTTGTGTGTACTTTGGGCAATGCCTGCGTCGTTGTGAATGGCTCCTTCTATTTAATATGCATATATATATATAAAATATGTAGAATTTGAAAAATATTTTGAAAAATAAGTGTAACACTGAAATGTACAAAGTTTTTACTCCCAGTGTGTTTGTGATTCCAAGGAAAAGTTTTGTATTCTTGAAATTTTTTTTTAATAGAAATTATTAGAGGAATGAGCTGATACTTTTGTGGGAAAACAGTGTCTTCTGGACACTTAAGTCTCCTGGTAATTCTGTAATTCTCATCAATAAGTCTGCAGAACAACTGTATTTTACTTTCTGTGCGTGAGCCTGGCAGTCATTTTTAAACTGTGCCTCAAGTTTTTTGAGGGGGGAGAGAGGGAGGGATTAGTGTTTTCAGTTTCCCAAAAGACTAGTTAGTTTTATGAAGTATTTCCTATAAATATTTGGGCTTCATGATTTTTGTATGGGTTTTAAAACTAATTCCTGAATGTATTTATAGATGTTAAGCTAAGCATAGGAGGCAGCAGACTTCAGATACTGCTTAAGATATGTGCTTTGGGTAATACTGGAATTGACATCAGTTTGAACAGTAAGACCAAAAGATCGTTGGCCTCAGGGAATGTGAGGCACGTTTCCAGGTTAAAGGGATGGGGAACACACCCTTCCCTTGCAAAATTGCATCTTTGAGGAGCGTTTCTTCAAATGTAGATGAAACAAAAATGATAAACAATGTGGCTGATAACAAAATGAGTCTGGGCTATAAGCAGGTCAAAACCTTAATGTGGAAACAAGCAGTTTAAAAGGCAGTGATTTAAGGACATGATGTGATGTTATGTAGTTCAACAGTGATAATCAACTCTAAACATTCTAGTGACACTGTGTTTTTGTTCTTTGATTTGTCTGTAGCAACCACGTTTCAACTACTGTGTCTGACCCAAGCAGTCAGTCTTTTTCAAGCATATTCATTTTTCCTTCCGAGCTAAATGTTTTGCATATTTGTTTTCTATTTCCTATTTTGGAAAGTTCTGTGATATAAATTCTTTTTTTTTTTTTCCTACACAATACTTTTTATCTGATGTGTGGTAAATGATACAGTGGCAGTAAGGCCACCAATCTTAAATTAAAAGTTGTATATCAAAAACTGTGCTGATGGGTTATGCTAGGGACATAAGCACGTTTTAACATACACCTACAAAGAACTCTTTCTGAGAAATTTGAAAACTGCCTTGCAGGTATGTTGCAAATCATGTAAAATAAGATGCAGTGATTGCCACTAACTACTTTTTTGGTGACAAAACTAGTTTTTTTTCTTAGAGTTCCACGAATTTTTTGCTGTAACTGAGGATAAAGGGGGTGGGGATGGGAACACAATATTTGACACTCAATGTTTTCTGAACTACACGTATGTATGTGGTGGATAGAACAAAGCTGAACTTCTTGAGACTTTCTTCTGCAGAGATTCTCTCAGGAGTTCACAGATATTTGGAGATGATGAGGAAAATATGTAGTCTAGTGGCTTGGCTTTCTATAGTTTGTCTTTAGAAGAGCTAATGAGAACAGTTTTTCTGCAGAGTGGTGCCTTGCAGACAGAGCTTTCTGAAATTGTGTTACTACCTTAGCTGGTGGGTGTGAGAGTTGTGGACTCTGGCTGGAGGTGCTGGACATGACTGGAATGCCCTTAAGGCCTGAATTATGATCCCCAACTCCGGCCTTCACTGTTAAATTTAGATGACAGCTTAGTTTTGTCCTCTAATTAGAAGTATCTGAGATGGGTGAGTTTACTGTTCGAAGAGTGTGTGGTAATGTAGTCATTGCTACATTGGAAAGGACTTCAGTAGTTAAGGCTAAGAATGGATTTTTGTGGTCAGAGTGCATAGGCCTGATACATTTGAAACCAACATACCAATTCTTACTGGCTGTAAGGAAGATGTTTATGTTAAATGACATTGGATGTGTTTATACCAAATCTGAAATTGGTGCTTCTTATAACTGTTTGAATTAGAAAGTAAAATAACACATTAACATCCAAAATAACATTTTGCTTTCTTCAGACTCTGGTTTCTTTGACTTCTTGGGTACATGTAGATAATGTTCTTTGAGGCGAAATCTCCTTTTAAGGAGAAAATTAAAAATGAGAAAGCACTACTCCCCATGCATGTTGGCACAGTTAAATCTCTCCAGTGTAGTTGGATGGCAGAAGAGTTTTGGTTTTTTTTTTTTTTTTTTTTGTTTTAGAGTCATGTGAACCAACGGTGGACTCCAGCAGGATTACAAGGGCTCTATTTCCACCTTGTGCACTGTTATCTGCGAGTCTTAGGAGCAGGATTTTCTGCATGGGCTAGTTTGCCCTTCTGAGAAGTCAATACAGTGTTCTGTATGCTCAACTACCAGAGCAGATCTAGTCTGTCCTGTATAAAAGGAGCCTGTGTATTCCTGAGAATACTTTGAACCCAGGCTCAAATATTAAGTTTACACAGGAGACCACCACCCCTATTAGTCAAACACTTGTTGAAAGAGAAGAGTTAAGATTGTTTGTTGTTCCCCTTCCCCCATTTGGAGGAGGACTGAAATATCCTTATCTTCAAAGCTTGGAATAGATTTGAGGCAAACTCTCTGAAGGGCTGTATTTCCATCTGCGCTCTTCTTCAATACCTGCATTCCTCTCATTGCTATCAATCGCTTGGTGCTGCAGTAGTAAAACTCCAGAGATTGCAAGCCTGTGGGATTTATTTTTAGTAGGTTTTGAATCAAATAATTTTTTTTTTAGACAACTGTTTGTTGAAAATACTGTAAATATTGATCCAGGGACATCTGCCTGAAATTAATAGGCAATGAATAAAGTGGTTCTTTAAACAGATATTTCTTAGCCTACAGTCTCTCTAGTTGGTTTTTAGGTCCTTTTCATATATGTCAACTAAATGTCAGTGAAGGAAGCCAGTCATATATATTGCATTTTATTTCTAAATTCTATCTCAATTTCTTGTCAACACTGGATATATTTTTATAGTTAAGTAATGTGGTTTTTTCATCATAGGCAGCAGGAAAGATGTAGTTAGTTATCTGCATCAAGCTGAAAGAGAACAGGCACAGTGTCTGCCCTGCCTGGGTAAAAATAGGACCAAACAATTATTTCTTTGCTGTTCCCGATCTCCTTTCTCACTATAGGAAAAAACTTATTTCTTTGACCTTTCAAGAATTATATCCTACATAAAATTTAGCAATGGTTGGATACTTGCTTTGGCATGTGAGGCAGTCTTACATGCAAGATACCTTACTGTTTCCTGAAAGGGAGAAGGCTGGAAGAAATGGTGCTCCTGACTCTCATATTTTGCCATGGTTTCCTACTGTTAGGAGAATTCATCCAAGCATGAGGGATGAGCCCTCCTCAGCTGTTTAAATATCCAGTGATACTGCAAGAGATTCCTTTCAAAATATACTTTTGGAGTCGGGTTATATAGTTTGGGTAGGCTTAGCTGCAGTGGGTGTCAGAGTATCAATGCAAATTCTTGGTTTGTTACTGATAGCAACATAGTATTTTGTTGTGTTTTAAATATTTAAATTACTGCATTTATTGTTCCCTCTCTATGTGGAGTGCTGCGTCCAACTCTGGGGTTCTCAGCACAGGAGGGAGGTGGACATGTTGGAGCGAGTCCAGAGGGCCACCAAGATGGCCAGAGGGCTGAAGCACTTCTCCTATAAAGACAGGCTGAGGTAGTTGGGGCTGTTCAGCCTGGAGAAGAGAATGCTCTGGCGTGATCTCATTGAAGCCTTTCAGTGCCTGAAGGGAGCCTACAAGAACACTGGAGAGGGCATGTAGTGACAGTACAAGGGGGTATGGCTTCAAACTGAAAGAGAATAGGTTTAGATTAGATAGTAGGAAGAAATTCTTTACTGTGAGAGTGGTGAGGCACTGGAACAGGTTGCCCTGAGAAGCTGTGAATGTTCCATTCCTGGAAGTATTCAAGACCAGGTTGGATGGAGCTCTGAGCCACCTGGTCTAGTGAGTGGTGTCTTTGCCCATGGCAGAGGAATTGGAAATAGGGGATCTCGGAGGTCCCTTCCAACCAAATCATTCTTTGATGCTATTATTGTTTAAAAAAAGAATAAACTGTGCTCAGATTGGGAAAATAAATACTTTGATAATTCAAGACTAGACTGATTTGTATGCCTTGGAGGAATTGCAACTTGAGTAGATAGTTTTGTCTAACTGTGATATAGTTTAGAAGACACTGTTTACTAATCCAATATTTATCTTTTTTTGAATATTCCATGTTAATGTACCAAATTATAATAAGAAGATACTCTTTAATTACAACCTGATCTGCAGCAATTATCAATGTAAAAATCAATACCATTCTTATCCATTACATTAGTCTGTAATGTCAGATAATTATTTTTAATTATTTTTAATGATGAAAATGTGGAATATTGGAATAAATTAAAAGTCTGTGAATACACATGTAACTTCCTTTTCTGTAAAACATGAGCCTAGGCATGTTCAGAGGCCTATATATGCCAGTGTTCCCTATCTGAGAAGGTAAACAAATTGGTAAATATTAAAGAGAATAAGCATATATTGTCCATGAATTCTATCCCAGGTTGCAGTTCATGAGCCAGAGGCAGTTTCTATGCATAGTGGACTTCCACTCTGGTAATATGTCTGACTTTTACTTCAGTCTGTGTATATTTTCAGCATCCACAGTACTCTGTTGTAAAGATGATTGTAAAGAATTACTTTTATTTTGAATGTACTACCTACTTGTTGCACTTGCAGTTCCTTGGTGACTGGACCTCTTCCCACCCACCTTTCTTTGTGAACTCTGTGCTATGACAGAGGCATGTCCGTTTTACACATCTGTCCTACTCAAAAGAAATAGAAATATTGAAGGACACAAACCTTGCCATCCTCTTAGTTACCAATAAGAAGTTTCTGTGTCTGACTCTGCTCAGCAGAATTTTGGTCAACTCCAGCTTAACCTTACAAGTGACTGACCTACTATGGCCTTTAACAGGAAGAAAACCCCAAACAAACAAACATTCCTAGCCGTTTTGTTGTGAGTTTCTTGTGAAAAAAAAATTTTTTTTCCCTCTCCAGTCTTATTTGTCAATCTGGTTGCACATGAAGTTATAAGTGAATTTTTATTTTGTGACTCATCAGGAAGGAATGTGAGGTTACTGAAAGTATATGTTGATTTAAGAAATCTGATTTGTGGCGCAACAAATGGAGATGCTGCGAAGAGTGAGCACAGGAATAAATGCCCTTGAAAGCTTCATGCTTACCTTGGGTAAAAAGGCTGAATCACTGTAGAGGTAATTTTCCAGAGGAAAATTCCTGTATTTGCAATACATATGTATTAGGAAGTGGAGATTGTGAACTTTTCTGTGGACTGTTGTATGGATATGTTGGCTGGTCCATTTCTTCAGTCATTCCTGGCAGAAAATTTGGTGGAAATGCCTTTTTTTTTTTTTTTTTTTTTCTGGTACTGGTCCCAAGATCATTGATCACAACATGGATTTTGGAGAAGCATGTTCAAAGTTAGAATTATTAACCTCCTTTGAACATCCCACCAAAGGACAGCTTGAAGAACTCTACACTTGGCAGTGCTGAAATATTGGCATTTCTGTCACTTTTCTCAGCCCTTTCACTAACACAGTATGAATGCACTGAATGCCTGTGGGGCGACAGATGCCTTCCTGATATAATCCTTTAGAGTTACCTCACTTTTTTATGAGGGTTTTGATTTCAAGGAAGTAGACATTTAACAAAAGCTTATTGAACAGAATTAACTCTTCATGTGTTTAATGAAGCGTAGTTTACTGTAGCTGCCTCCTTAGATCAGTTTGTTTTGTCTACCCTTTGGAGTGCTACCCTATAAAGAAATTTAACACTTGACAGTTGCCTGGTATTCTTTTCATTTAACTTTGGCTATAAATCACCTTTGGCTCTATTACAAAGCTTTCAGAAGATAATCAGAAGAAAACAAGAGTCGGGAAGAAATAATACCAATTTGTTTTTATTCTATAAATCTGCTTTACTGCCAGCTAGCCTGACATGGCATAGGAAAAGAGACAAATCCAAAGAATTTTCTGATTGGGATTGCATGCAATTTAATTTAGTGTGGCCAATCTACAGAACATCCTCAGCCACTGTCACCACCAAGTTCTCTGAATTAGCAGAGAGAATCTTTGTTACTCAGTACTCTTATAGCACTTTTAATCTTTCTTCAACCCAGTTCTGTGTATTTTCAGTGGCTTTGATAAGTCTCATGATTACCAATGTGTTGATTTTTTTTTTTTTTTTTTACCCTACCATCACTTAGAGAGTCATAAAGTTTGTGGCACTCTACAATTACTTCACAATTTATCATGTTGTAACAATTGCTGGCAGTAAATGTTTGTGGTGGTAGGTGTTAAATTAGGTACTGTATCAGTGATTGGAGGAAATAAGATAAATGGAATGAGCGAGATAAGGTAAGTTCAAGCAACTAATCGAACAATTGAGTGTTGTAGACGTTTCACTTGGAATCTACTTAATTTGCTCAGACACTTTGGTCATTGCTAGAGGCCATGTGAAATAAGAAGTTAGTATCTGTGTCACTTTCTAATTTCCCAACAAAAAATTGAGCGAAGAAAGAGGAGAGCTTATGCAAACTAAGATTCCCCCTGCCTTGTTTCAGCTGAAGAAATGGCATGCCTAATGAGGCAACAGAAAGAAATAGAGCTATTTTTTATCCTCTTGTATGCTTTTGGATGCAGACAAATGATCTCATTTTGTATTTGGGTCCATTTAAATCCAAAAGCTATGTATTGCGTAAGCAGAAAAATATGATGGTTTAAATATAAACAAAACCATAATTAGATCACATTACATTTTTTTAAAAAATCACGTATTCGTTTTTTTTTGAGTGGAGTTGGAGTGATGGCAGGTAAGGCTAAGTGAGGTGTATTTGTCTCTTCTGAAGTCTTAGTGTATCCCCATTTATGCAACCAGTATTTAGGGAATGATTTAGTAGTAGGTAGAAGTCTTTTGGCTTGTGGAATCAATATAGTTGTCCCTTTTCTTCATTAAAACGTTTCTATAGAACATACATTTATGAATTCCGTATAATGTGGAACTTGTCCTAGCTGTAAAGATCCCATGAATGTCCCTTTATCAGTTTTAAGCAGCATGGTCTGGGACATTGCTGATGCAAGAAACACTGATTTCTTGCAACTTGCAGTAAGTTTATAATTTTCAGAGAAAGAACTGTATTCTTAAAGGATGTCTTTTTGACACACTTTCAGAGTAACTTTATAATGCTGATGAATGTGTTGGTTGGCAGAATTGGTCTCAATTTTGAATCAAAGAATTTTGTTTACTTAAAAACTCTGTTAAGTTTAATCATGAGGCTTCTATTCCCTTTAACAAAACCTGTGTGTGAAATTCCAGAAATGTATTCTAGAGTTTATAAAGGAGAAATTCCACGGGAACACATTTTCTTACTCTTCTTTTACTTCTCTGTATGTAAATTCTTTTCTACTTAGTTCAGTTTCCAAAGTAGATTTCAAAGGTCTTGCTTTTCAGTAAGAATTGTTTTAGCAGTTTCTTTACTATTGAGGAGAACTTTACAAATTGTCTTGCAGGATATTCATGCATGATGAAATAACATCATCTTAAATGGGAATGTCTGTCTTGTACTTGGCTTTTTGGATTCACTACTTGAATTTTCTGTGGGTTTTAGAATCACCTATTAGAAAATGTCTTGTTCTCTTTGTAGTGAATTTTACTTGATGTTTCAGAATAGCAAATATCAGAACTTACCAGGCAGTTCTGGGTTTTTTTGTTGTATTATGTTGTGTGAAGCAGTTATATCATTTGAACTTGAAACAGTTTTAAAATTCACAGGATTAATGTCAAAAATAATCTAGCTCTATAAAAGCTATATTAACCTTAAACCTCTGCACACACACTAAAGTAACATTTCTGAATTACCCTCAGTGTTCCAAGTAGTTATCATAAAGGAGTACACAAGAAAGATCTGGTCTTACTTAAGGATCACTTACCACCAAATGTTGCAGATCTTTGTCCCTGTGCCTGTATCACTGAGTTTGCTAGGAGCCAGTCTGCATCTGCATGGAGGTAAGATGTGCTGCAGAATGTAGATCAAGAACTGACTTCAAGTGCAACGATGCTTGAGGTTTTTTTGTTTGGAGTATTTGGAGTTTAAAGAAATCACTGTGTAATGAGTTTAGCAAGTCCATCTGTAGTCTTTGGACTTGTAATCTGACTGCTTTCCAGCTTCACTGAAGCATAAGGAAGCTGTTCCATGCCAGTTATCATGGAGTCATACCAGTATCTTAGTCAGGGAACTCTGCAGGTCACCTCATCCAGCCTCATCCTTGCATCAAAGCAAAGTTAGGTGAGGTTGCTCAGAGCCTTACTGTTTTCAGCATAGTAATCCTAGTTTTGTTTCTAATCACAGCTGGTGTTTGGTCTGATAGCCTGAGGGTCTCTCTAGTGATACCACTGCTTTGGTCCTGAGTGTGCCTAGGTGCTTGTTGCAGATGCAGCATTATCAGTCGCTGTTGTGAACTCTTTCCCCAGCTTCTCATGTGCTTTGTTTCCTTTCTTGAGAGAAATATTCTAATTAACTTTTTTGAGGTTTCTTTTTTTTTTTTTTTTGATACTTTAAAAAAAAAATCACTAATACATCAGCAACGGTAGTCCCAACACTGTTTCTTGGGAGAAAAACACGGTTTTCTCGTAATTGAAACAAACAAACAACAAACCCCAAACATAACCAAACACTCCCCACCCCAAAAAAAAAAAAAATCAACACCCTCAAAATACATACCTCCCCTTCATTTTTTGTATTTTTCTAATTATTAATCTTTGGAGAAACCACTTCTGACCTAAGGCACTCTCATAAATGTCATCTAAAAATAATAAAAAATGAAGGTTTCTTCATAAATTCTGTCAAAACAAGTGTTCATTTAAACCACGTTATTCGTCTATGTGCCTGCTTTTTGTGAAGATCTAAATTTACTTTCATGATTTCATTGACCTTTGTGGTACTAACTGCAGACTTAAACATTAAGCACATGAATAAGTGTTTTCAAAATTGAGGTTGTAAATAATAAGCTGTTGCACAGGGAGAAATGTGTCTCATTGATGTGGGTTTTTTGTTTGTTTGTTTTGAGGGATTTTGTAAATTTACAGTTCACATAAATACCTTATTAAGGTTACCATTAACATACCAAGGCATTGCAACACTGTTTTCTTATTTCAGAATGATCAAAATTAAGGGCACAGAATAATCTTCAAAGAACAAAAACTTGCACTACTTTTTGCTTATGCTGACTTCAGAGAAATAAGACCTGCAAATGAGGATCCCTTACCAAATACCAGACTTCCCTAGCTGCTAAATGGCTCAATATTAATTTATTTTGGTAACTCTCAAAGGCATTGTTGGATATTTCATATGAATAATTGAAATACTTTCAGGAATATTTGATATTTTTGGTAAAACTGCTCTCTGTCAGTGTTTTGGTCTCCTCTTCATTGTTATCTTGTACTGGAGCAGTTACATTTCTGATTTACCTCTGAAGAGTCTGGTGTTGGGCTGCCGATGGAAGTGCAATCTGTGTCGTGTACCACTGGCCCCTCTGGGAAATGGCAGTTGTGTTCACATGCAGCCTCCTGGAGACCATATGTTAGAGGATATTTTCATGTTGTTCAGCTAGCTTGCTAATTCTGATCTTTACTGTTGATCTGTGCTGTTTTATAAATGCCCACCAGAAATCTGAGCAATGTAGAGGTAGGAATGTTGAAATAAGATCAGGGGATTTTGTAGCAATAAGAGTAGAATTGCTGGAAGGTCAAACTAAAATTTTCCCTCAAGTTGAAGGGGGAAGAGAAGGAGGAATAGGAGGTAAACTGCTTCACAACCACAGTATTTTCATTCATCTTTCTTTTCATATAACAGGTTCATTAAAAAAAATTGCTAATTAATGACTTTTTCAGACTTGCATTCTTTTTCTGTATATATTCTGTATATTTCCATATTGATTCTCAAAGGTAATATCCAGTATGACATCAGTCCTTGGGGTGGAGTAATAATGCCAGCAGCATTATTAGCTGGTAGTCTTAACTTTTTTTTTTAAGCAGTCGACCGCACCTCCCAAGAAAACAACATAAAATCAAGTGCTGCAGCTCTTATACATGGCATTCATTTTGCCAGCCCAGTTTCAGTTCAGACAAGATGAATTATACTGTTATTTCATTTGGTTTTGAGAGAAGAAAAACTTTGACAGTGACTCCTCCTACATATTCCTCCTCCTAACATTCATTCAGTTATGTCCTGATATGTTGAAAACTGAGACCTGTGCTGCTTTCAATGCAAATTTCCACACTACTTAAATTCAGGCCTTAGACTCTGACATCCAGGTCCTCTCCAAACTAATTCTGATAATCTTTGGAGAATCCTTTGTAGAGAATTGAATGTTTTTCCCTTAAAATTATGCTTACAAGAGAATAATAAAAAAAGGAGATCTAGCAACATGTTCTCATATTAAACTAGAAGCTATGTTGGCATTAATCTGAATGATTCAAGAACTTGAATTTTCCAGATTTAGAACTGGCAAGACAAGGTTGGGATGCATATAATCTGCAATATCTGATTTTCAGTAGTGTATTTGTTTAGAATTTTAATATAGATAGAGTATCAATTTTAATAATAACTAATATTGCTATCTAACTATATATTAATTTTATTTGAAGGCTGGAAACGTATTAGTCCAAACCCACTCTGCTTTATGTCATCTCTAAGCACATAACCTTTTTGTTGTGGAAATATTGCTGTGGTCAGAAGTAGGATTTCATATGGAAAAATAATAATTTTTTGATGCTATTGAGCCAGCTAATAGGACCAGGACTATAAGAACTTCTGAATAATGCCATCTGGAGCTCCTGAAGTCTGCCTCAGAAGTATTTGGCAGTTAACTTCATCAGGTCATTATGTCATTCTCAGATCAGCAGAGTGGAAGAAAATTGGGATTCTTCCAAAACTCTGTCTTTCAATTTGGAAATAGTATTTCTATCTGTTGCATTTTTTTTTCCAGAACTAGTAAAGTAGGATAAAACTTTGACAGATGTGCCTGCCACTCTGGTAGAAGCTTGGCAAATATTTAAAGATGGCTTTTTTAAAAATTTTTTTTCCCCTTGAGCGTGGTGACATATGCCATAAATTATGGTCTTTGCAAGTGGAACACCATCTGAACATACTGTCAAAAAAATTTTAATGTAAATCTGTTACTGGCTTCGGTAATTTAGAAACAAGATTATAAGAAGAGGTGGTGACGGTTCCCTTCGCTTTCCCTTAACAAACTCGCATGGGATTTAGAAAAGCGATAAGTTTCTAGCCCAAAGAGATTTTCCTAGGATTTTCAAACGTCTCCAGTTTCCACTGAGGAAAGTGACCCTTCGGTGCTGGTAGAAGTGTGTAAACCCTTGGTTCAAGCAGAAGCCCAAGTGTAGTGCTGTGCTTGCTGCATCCCTTAGGAGGCTTTGAGCAGTGCCCTCTCCACGGGGAAGGACCACTCTTCAGAATTTTCTCTGCTTTTCTCTCCAGTCTGGTGCTTAGCATGGGTGTACTGAGAACTGCGGGCATTGCAATGCTCTGCCTACACGAGTCAAGTGGGCGATGCAGAATTGATCGTTGCAGGTTTGCATCATGGTGTCTGCTCTTATTTTACCCCGTTTCTGATGTGTCTGGAGTCCCTGTGGGCAGAGAGCTGGTCTGCCCAGCTCGCCAGAGAGCTGGGGCACACTCAGGAATTGCAGAATGAGTTTGCTAAGGCTGGATCCAGAGTAGAACAATACTACAGGGCTTGGAGCTAAAGCTTGTTTATAATCCATGCTCCAAGAAACAAGTCTTTTTTTTTTTTTTTCCCCTCCCTTCCCCCTCATATATTTAGGGTACTTTTGAACTTGTGCTTTCTGTGACTTTAAAGCTCAAAAGAGATGAATTGCTCCAGTATGCTTACTCTTGGAAGCTTCAGCTGCTGTGGAGCGAATGCCAGCCTGCCTGCTGATGGGCACATCTGTTATATTTTATCTGTTTTGTAATCCAAATCTTTCTGAGACCATTTCTGTCCATATACAGTCAATCCAGTTGCGCCATTAGCGTTTGAGTACAGATGGCAAGTGTGCTCATAATAGTGTTCCTGACTGTAACTTGGATTCTCTGAGACAAAGGTTGACTCTTGCCATTTATGAGCTTCGCAAACACAGAACTATTTTATTTTATTAGTCTTATGCTGGGCTTTGGGCAGACATAGTCTGAAAAAATAGTTTTACTCTGAAGACTTTTTTTCTTTGAAGATGCTGCTAATTTAGACTGTCTGATATTCCCAAGGAGCGCATCCCACTAGATTTAATCATTGAAGAATGTGTTTTTCTGAGAGTATTCCGCAGGGAGATGGCAGAAGCTGACTCTGTGCATCTTGGTGAGAGTTGTACATTGCAAGAGTGATAGAAATTGGAGACCTCACAAATAGTAGTGAGAATAAATACTAGAGTAATATTAAACTGGAGAAGGTCTCTGATATTTTATACAGACTTTTTTAAAAAATCATATCTACATAATACAGATACAAAAAATGATGAATATTTACAGATAGTCTGACAGAGAAAAGGAGGTAACAGCAGGATGTTAGAATCCTGTCAGGTTACTCATGTTCAAGTATAGGAACAGCACCAATGCAAGTACGGGACCTAAACATCCTATAATTAATCTTGAAATTTTGAGAGTTTTTCTACTGGAGCTACTTAAAAAAAAAACAAAAACAAAAAAAGCCAAAACCCCCAAAGCACAAGCAATCTCTTTATTTGACAGTAATGCAACCAAAAGAAACAACCAAAAGAAAAATGACACGTGCTGTGTGAAGTATCTACTGAGAGTAATTTGTCACTAGCAGCAGACATTAGTTAACACTGTAAGCCCCACTATGATTCTGACTAAATAGCACTTAAGTTTGGTTTAAATACTGTAGTAGTAATTATACTGATGTATATTACAAGCTTCAGCATGAAAGTGACTGATTATATGTCTCTTATAGAGGAGATGAAAAGTGAAAGCAAAATAGTTAATTATGACGTAGGCTTTCCACGGCTTGCACAGCTGTATTAAGAGAATGAAGACAGCTGCAAGAATAAGCTTTAAATAGTTTGTTTAGCTTGTCTGTTTCCTAACTACACACGTCCTTCTTCTAGGAGGCACCTGGTATGAAAATGTTTCATCTTTGTATGTCTCCAAAAAGCCCTCGCAGCACTGTCATGGTGGCTGCAGAAGCATCCAGAAATATATTCTTTATTTAAATTAATATTTAACACCTCTACACTTGCATGTGTGTAGTAATCCTCCACTCTAATACTGTAAGACATCTATTCTAATATTTCTAAGTCTCAGAAATAGTTTGGTTTCACTGTGTTTTTAGACTTCTCAGTAACAAGGGTAGTCACCTACAAGGAGGAAAACAGGTGAAGTTGTAGGAAAAATACCTAAAAACACCTTTCTGAAACAAAGACACTGAATAAACTTCGGAGTGTTATTGTTTTATGAGCCATAATTTGAAGTTGTTTGCCTTTGAAGGCAAAGGCTTTTTGATCTATATTCTGCTGTTGACTAGATTTTTATCTTTCTAGAGAGATGAAAGTAGCTTAAATGAATCTGCTAAAACAATGGAAAGCTCCTTGAGGGCGGTCTTATTTTGGAAAATAGGGTTAATCTGCAGAGAGTAAGAGAGTAGAACTCTCCTTTTATTTGCACAAGTTTGGTTAAATTAAAAAACTCTTTAACCTCTACTCTTAAATGAGTATATCTGTGATGTTCTTGCTTTCTTTCCATGCAGAAAACTTAGTTTGAACATCTAAGTGGAAAATAGAAAATATGAGTTTTATGCCTAAATTTTAAAACTATAGTCCTACAAATCAGAAATGTTTCAACTTGTAAAAATTGTTAATTACTGAGTAGAATATCTGTATTTTTTTCTTCTTGATTTATTGGGAAAGGAAGGGAAGAGTAAAAAGTGTTTGAAAACATTTTCTAAATTATTTTTTTTTCCTCAAAAAAAGAAAGCAGAGATTATTTTTTCACAACTGACTTTTTTTTTTTTCCTTCTCATTCACTTCAACATCTTTCAAAACTGAAAGAAGAGGGAAATCATAAAAATATTAAATAAGAAGAAAGGGTAAAGCTTCATCTTTGTTATGTTGGAAATTTAAACTCTGCTTTTGGAAATGGAATTGGAAAGAATGAGTAATGGGATATGAAATAGTATAATTTAGGAAGAAAAAAGACTTTTTATTTAAAATGCATGTACTGAAAAGTTTCACCAGTTCTTAGCACTACTGCCAGTGACTGAGTGCAGTTGACACTGAATTATGTCACATAAAAATGACATTTTGTTCTAAAAAATTAAGAATCAAAATCCTAATATAAAATGGAATTAAATTACAAGTTATTTTTCCCAGTTAAAAATGGTGACTGATCATGAATTCAGAATTTTATGAAAGCTGATTACATTTTCACATGTAAAAAACCACACAGATTTTTTTCTGAATGTAGTAATCAATGAACCATTACCCTAGGAGCTAAACAGGTGCCCATTTTGATAATTTACACTTATATTTCACTGTATAAGGCATAATCCAGTCTATAGCCTACCACATGAAGTGGTCAGTTAATACTTTTTAAGCAGTGCTCTCCAAGGGCACTGCCCAGTTTTGCTCCATGGAATAGTTTTCCATGAAAGAGCAGAAAATATTTGCAATCTACTGTTGTTGCACACCCAGACAAATGCAGTAAAATTATGATCTGACAAAGGAAAAAAATAACTTGAGACAAATTACATCCGTGTTTTTTGCAGAGCCCTCCTGTGTGGCAACATATGGAAGTGAGGAAGGTGGTAGATGACTCTTGCCCTGTCTGTATCACTGTCAGGGTTACACTGTTACACTGCATTGTCAGCCTTATTTTGTGCTTTGTGACACACATTATTCTTCTTAATTCACTGGAAGAATTTCTTTTTTTCTTAGATCTCCACTAATGAGGTGACAGTGACCTACTGAAGTTTTCTTAAATGCTCTGTCTGATCTTGGTCACTCATACAGTAGTAGGAGATTGTAGCACTCCATTTGTAGGAAAGCTTTCAGTGTTTTGTTCCTGTAATCTTAGACCTATTCAGAACTTCCCTGCAGCCTCACAGCGAGCAACTGGTTTACTGTTCCTTGCATTCATGCTCACACCTTTGTTATTCAACTGTGTCACACTAAGCTCAGCTGCATATTTATGCTAAAATTCTGCAAGACTACCATGCATCAGGAAATGGGAACCATTTTTGGAGTTGGGCAGGAGCTATTGTGTAACAGAGAGTCCCAGCATGATACCTCATCCAGAATTTCAACTAAGGGCTAAGTGTGCACCAGGCAGGGAGGTGATCTTTCCTCAGTGAGAATTTAGACAGAACTGTTTGCGTTTCCCACACCACAGGCATCCTCACAAACATGATTAGTTAGAATTGTGTAGGGGGGGGTCGGGTCCAGTGTTTCATGTGTGTGAAAGTAATATTTCTTAATTTGGTCAAAGTATTTTACTGGGTTCTGTATCATAAATGGGGGAAAATGTTTCCTGGTTGCTTTCTCTCCTTTTTTTTATTAAAGAAAACAACCTTGGTAAAAGTCTATGCATGATAACTAATGATTAATATTTGATAGTATACCTCTAAGGTAGATAAGAAGTGGTAATTAAAGATAATCCCATTCAAAATGAAATTGCTTAATCAAAAGTGGACATTGCCCAACTTCGTGTCACCTGCAAACTGACTGAGGGAGCACTTGATCCCCTCGTCTGTGTCACTGATAGAGGTATTAAACAGGGTTGTCCCAAGACTGAGCCTAGTGACTGTCTGCCAGCTGCACGTAACTCCATTCACTGCCGTTCCCTGGGCCTGGCCATCCAGATAGTTTTTTCCCCAGAGAACAGTGCACTTGTCCAAGCTATGAGCAGCCAGTTTCTCCAGAAGAATGCTGTGGGAACTGGTGTGAAAGGTTCTACTGATTTCTAGGTAGACAGCCTTTCCCTCATCCACTAAGTGGGTCACCAAGTGTCATAAAAGGAAATCAGGTTTTTCAGGCAGGACCTACCGTTCTTAAACTCATGCTGGCTGGGCCTGATCTTCTGATTGTCCTGCATGTGTTTGCATGATGGTACATGGGATGACCTTCTCCATGACCTTCCCTGGCACGGAGGTCAGGCTGATAGGCCTGTAGTTCCCAGCACCCTCCTTTGGTCCCTTTTTGTAGATGAGCATCACATTGGCTGGCCTCCTGTCAGCTGGTACCACCCTGGTTTGCCAGAGCTGCTGGTAAATGATAGAAAGTGGCTCAGTGAGCTCTTCCACCAGCTCCCTCAGTACCCTTGGCTGGATCCCATCTGGTCCCGTAGACTTGTGCATGTCTAAGTGGCATACTTACTGACCATTCCCTCCTGGATTATGGGGGCATCATTCTGCTCTCTGTCTTCCAGCTCAGGACCTACCCGGGTACCCAGCAAACAACTGCTCTTGCTACTGAAGTCTGAGGCAAAGAAGGCATTTATTACCTTGGAGTTTTCCTCATCCTTTGTAATTTGGTTTCCCCTAGGATCCAGTAAAGAATGGAGATTCTCCTTAGCCCTCCTTTTGTTGCTGATATATTTGTAAATATACAAACACTGATATTTGATAACTCCATATTCAACTTCACAAATCTGTGTTTACATGAGACTAAAATAAAACTCATCAGTGTTTTTTTCTGTAAACTGTGGTTAATGTGGTGATATTCTATGCACTTAGTAGTGGAGTTTCATTGGGTTTTATTTTGTGTGATTTTTCTGCTGTGATCAATTAATAGTTCCTTACTTCCTCATTAAATTAACCTAAAAAGTATGTTATCAATAGAAAATAACATAATTCTGTGTTAAAACAACAGAATGGGAGAAAAATTAGAGCTTTCATTTTCCTTAATGAGCTTGGACTGCAGATTTAGATAAGACTTTGCCAAACCTTGGAAGAGAACAGATAATCAACTTTTGTATAGTGCTGTTATGTATGTGTGGACCAAAATGAAAAAGTAAAATGCAATGAATAGTGAATTTATATGGGGGGGGGGAAGCCACAAAGCTGATACACAAAATATTTTAGTTTGTCATTGAATGAATAGCTTGATAAGCCAGCTGGTATTCAACTTTAAATCAAGAACTGAGCTTGACTGAGGGTTCTTTTTGACTTTTGTTACTGAGGCATAGCAGCTGACTTAATTTTTTTTTTCAGTGAACTGATCTCACAGACATTGACAGTATAAGCATTTTCTGTGTATGAGTAAAAGTACTGGAGGCTTAAATAGAAGCACATATTTGCAGCTGTTTTACATAACATCTGGATTTCATCCATGTTACCAGCTGCAATGTACATGGAATAAAAGAGGGAAAGAGAAGAAGAGAAGGATTCCAGTAGAATGTGTCATCAAGTGACTACGGCTAATTTAAACATTCAGGTATTAGTAGTGGTAGAGAACTCTGAATTTAAAAGAAAAAAAAAAATAAGCAAAGCTGCTCTCAGCCCCCCAAAAAGAATAGTAATAAATGACAAGAATGTAATGAATTTCTGGTGTTCTCATGTTAAGGTAATAGTAAAACCTAGGCTTTAGTGGTGAAATGTTTAGTGCACTTAAAAAAATAGAAAAGCTGGTTTATGTTTGGGGTTTTTTTTTAAGCTTTGGAGGTCATTACATGGTTTAGGTTATTTTTTTGCTTTGACATCAGATAAATTCTATTGTACTAAAGGTGTAAGATTTTGTTATACTAACAATCTAAGACTGGTCTTCCAGCCCAGACTAACTGGTAATATGAGCCTGGTGAAAAGATAATTAATTACATGCTCTGTTGAAAAAGGGGATGCATCCTATCATCTTTTGGGATTTATCTCCATGAGTAGATAGACACAGCAAGTATTTTTCATATGTTGCTTTTTTTCATTTATACTTGTTATTTTAACTCCTTTTCATATTGATACACAATTATTTTGGCTTGTAACCAGAATTTGAACAAATATTATTAAAATAAAAATTATAACACAAATGAGGAAGTGGCTTTTGATCTTCTCTTACAGTAACTGTAAAAGTTAAAGCTTTAGGAGGTGAATTGAATAAGTCCTTGGACTTTTTGATTGGGAATGGCTGATAAATAATGATGTTGCTCAGTATTCATGTGGCATTAATTTTCAGTAGCACTAACACATAAACAAAGTTGTCCTGTGAAGGGAATTATTAGAACTGGAAACCAGAGCAACTAAATGCCTTCAGTGAGTCCCAGAATATTGTCTTTATGAATGATTTTGGGCTAAGCTGTGAGTGGATAACCAGTTTTGCCAGCTTCTGATCCCTAGTAATCCCATCCTGCACTAGGCATTAGTGGTTTAGGGACACGTGCTGGGGAACAGTGCATGTTTTTTGGAGTAGGAGCATGGTTTTGTTATCAGCTTGAATTCTAACAGCAATCACAAGGCAAGCAAGTGATTTTTTAAATGGATAAAGTGGGTTTAGTGTCGTCTGCAGGATGTACCAGAAAACAGAATGAAAACCCAGTTTTCCAGCTGTTGGGGGTTGGAGGAAGTTGTATATGAAAAATTGCCAAAATAAAGAAGTAAACTGTGGTTCTAGACCCTTTATTAATCTATCCTATTTTTACTTTACAAAGGTTACTTTATTTCAATTGGGCTTTTGCCTAACATTTTCCTAGACCAGTCTCTAGAAGCAGTAAGGATAATAAGCAACACTGGACAAAGTGCAAATGCAGACCGCTCTGGAAACTTCCAGTCCTAAAGGAAATCCTATCAGTACAGCAAGTGTCTGAAATGCCCTAATACACATTAATTCTTTTGTCTGTTCTCTCACAGTTAAGTACCACTGTTTTAATATATTAGATGACTACTATGATGTGGAAAACCACACCCAGAATAACTGATACACTCTGAGCTTGGCAGAATGAATACCTTTATCAGGGGTGGGCTCTCTTTACTCCAACCAACAAACCTAAAGAAATTGCTTTTTACCATTGTATGAAAAGGAGGATATTGAGCAGAATATTAGTGGCTCCCTGATGGTGTGCACAAATGGTATTGCTAAGAGATGGGAACTTCTTTAAAGCCAGAAGTCCCATGGTGTGCAGTTGGTGCCAGGCTTGACTCTGATGACACAAGAAAGCAGCATGAGCAATACCGTCCTGGGGTTTGCCTCCCTTCCCTCACCTCCAGGGAAAGGCCACACTGTGGGGATTCTCAGAGCTGCAGTAAACCGTGGTGGAATAGTGGATCAAATGGGAAATACAATTTGTGGGAGTAGAGTGGGACACTTTCTGTGTTCCTGATGTATGGGATCACTTGAGCTGCTGGCAGTGAGATCTTTCACCATTCTTTTTGTCACTCAAAGTCTGTTTAATATCCGTCAAAGTCCCTGCTGAACTGGAACATGTTTTTTATGGTTCCACACCAAGATGGATTAGTTCTGATCTGAGGACATCCTTGGGTTGCAGTTTGAAAAATCCTAGGGAATGTGTCATTCTGAATCTGGCACCTTTTTAATTTCTACCCTCAATCATTTTTTCTGCTTCTAATGATTCTAATGGTATGTACTCATTTTAACACAGCTGTTGGCATTGTTGATGTCATGTATGCCTCTGATATTTGATGTATTTCACATCTATCTCTTCTGAAGTGGGCACAAAGACTTTCATCTTTATTAGTTTTAGGCCTCCACCTGGTCTTCAAAGATAGCAGAAATAGTTTCTGCTCTTTTCTTCCACTTTGGTGCTACAAGAATCTTCCAGAAGCAAATGTGCATTCCCATGAGCTGAGAGTGTGGAATCACTGAGAGTGTGACCTTCATCAAATTTGGCCAATTTCAGAACGAGATGATGGCTTATTTTATTGTTGTTATTTTTAATAACTTTCTGTCTTTCACTTGTGCTGTGAACTCTCTGGATCTTGCAAGTAGATTTGATGTTACTTCCAGAAGTGCACTTAGCTGTAGTTAGACATACCATAAAAACTGAAAAGATTAGGATGAGATCCTGTTCCAAGAAATCTTTTTTTTTCTGTTTTTTTTAAATCACTGATCACAGAACTACTTCTGCTAAACTGTGAAGTAACAAATATTCTTAAGTGATGGAAGAAGTTATTTTTTCACCGGTTCTGTAATAAATACCTGTATATGAATGCACATGGTGTGTCTTTGCAGCAATACAGCTTATAATGCCTCCTATTCTTCATCCAAGAATGCTGAAATAGTTTAGGTGAAAATCCTGTACACAGGGATTTTTTTCCACTTTGTGGAGTTTAATAATATTTTAAAGCATCAGCTCTTTGTGTATCATCATGCGTTTCCTGCTGATAGTCTAAAAAAAGTTAATCTAATTACTTTTAATGGGTAGTGAACTTAAGGTCTCTCTAAAATAATTTTCTGTCTAAATATGTAAAATAATGAATATGAAACCAGAATAAAGTATGACCATATGAAGGAAAGTGCGTCTGTTAGCAAGTCTGTGTTTGCAACTTTTAGAAGAGAAGACGTGTTTAAAAGTGAAATATTTGGGGTTTTTTTAATCACTTGTGGTCCAGCCTTTCTTCTTTGAACAGTACCACCTCAACTTAAAAGTTATTTTGAAAACTTTTCTCATTGCAGAAGACCTATTACACTTGCAGTGAAATCAACTGTTTCAGTAACATTTGGTTCTATGTAAATAGGTAGTACCATGAAGTACCAATCCTCTTCCTCTTTCTGTTCTTCACCCGCTCAAGCCCCAAGGCTTGCTGAAGACCTACACCTAGCTGAGGCAAAATGAACTAAAGACATCTCTGGATTTAAAAAACTTCTCTGAACCTTGCTTGATTTTTTTTTTGTTCACCCTAATAAAAATTGTATATAATGCCCATGTTTTAAATTAATCTTTTGTAAGAATAAAGTTCTCAGAAGCTAACTTCATAATTCTGAAACTACAAATCCAAATTGTGTAAATTTAAATTGAAACCAGCTAGAGATTAACAACATGTTAATATGCAATATAAATAAAAAAACAACAAGCAATAACAGAAGCAAGAAGACCACTCGACTCCCCACATATCCTGAACATGTTCTCAGTTATTTTCACTCAGCAATCTTTGCTGTCTTATTCAGCTTCAGAGTGGAGGTAGTCAACATTTGGCATCCAGTGCTTCATATTTCTTTACAGCAGTGATGCTTTGATGTGCAGATAATGTGGCATATTATAATCTTTACCTGTGGCATATTATAATCTTAACTTCAAGCTTCCAGTTTCAAACAGAATAGCTGCCATGGCATTTTGGACCTTTGTATTTATTTATTTTTTTTTAATTGTGCAAGATTTTCATAAAATAGATTTCAGCTAAGGTGTCTAGAAATAAAAAGATTACCACAGCTAGAAATTTCAGTAAGCACTGAATTATCAAATTTAAGATTTGTTTTAGACATTCTATGTGCACAGATTTTTTTCATGCAGTGCTATGGTGGATTAAGTAAACAAAATTATGGACCATCAAAGTTTGTTGACTCTGATATTGCTAAAATTCTGTAAAGGAGAACTGATTAGATATGAAAAATATTTACTTTCTTCTTCAGCCATTGTATGCTGGATATGTATGCTTAGCTATTGTAGACTGTTTACCACCAACTGATTCAGATGCCCCATTAATTGCGGTGCTGGATTAGATTACACATGTATTAATTATTTTGTTCATTCTAATTTACATGAGGGCGTGAAGGCTTGATATTCCTATCTTGTTTTTTTGCAATTGAATTTACTGGCTTCACGTACTAGCGTTGAAACTAGTTAATCAATTCCTTCTGCTGGGGACACATTGGAATTCTTAGGCATAAAATTATAAATTAAATGTGCATTGAGATGTCGTTCTTTATAAAAGCTGTTCTCTTCCATGTTGTAACTTGCTGCTATGCCCTGGAAAAATGCAGTGCCTTATTATAAGTCAAAATTTCATTTCACTGAAATTGCTATTGTTTTCCTCTTTTTTAAAATATATATTTCTCTTTTACAATTACAGCATGGGGATTAACACTTGAGTCATTCCATAGGAACTCCCCGTGTAACTAGGGCAAAATGTTTTCTATTTAACTTGTTTTGGTAAATAGAGTCCTGGGGTGCAATTTCTTTTTTTTGCCTTGAGACCCATGTGATGTGATGTGAAGTTTGAATTCAAGTTGTCCAAATATAGTTAAGAAATATAGTTCTGTGCCTGTGAACTTTACATTTATGAGTTCAAACGAGAATATAGATTCAGACATAGTTGGCATCCAAAACCCCTTCCAAAAAGTGAGTGAAGAGACTAGAAAGTGGGTTTCATCAAGTATCCTGACTTAGCTTACTGCTGACCTAGGATAAATTATCAGGGAAGCAGCTCTTATTTGTTAGTGGGCAGATGAGTTTTCAATACCCATATTGGGCAAGAGAGCACTACTCAGGTGCATCACAATTTGTTCTACCACTGACTCTTAAACCAAAGCCATATTGCCTAAATTGAAGGCAGTCCCCTCAGTGCAGTCTTCAAGCTTCCCTACTAAAGGTTTGATTTCCATTTATACTGTTTTCATGTTCTCCATAACTGCAGAGGCATAGTGCATTAAAATGCTTTTTAACCACTGTTTTCCCTTAACCCTCCCATACGCCTACCTGTGTTTTCCAAGGGATTTGAAGAATACCAAAGACTGGTATAGATGGTTTGGCAAGGATTAAAGTTTTTAAAAAGATAAAGTGACAGTTCTGGCTGCATACTGATCCTGGATAACACTGAGGATAAGACTGTTGTGGAAAGCAGCATACCTATCATGCTGGATTTCAAACTGAACAGTAGCTTTTGATGCAATGCTGATTGAGCAAATTATGTTAAAAGAGTAAATCTGTGTACAGCATTGCCAAAGACCCTTGAGAAGACCACAGACAGTTGTAAAAGTTTTGCAGTTTAAAAACTTATATAGTTTTAGAAACTTACATAGTTTTAAAAAGGTTGGCAAGTGGGAAACTTCTCTGAAACTAGAGATATTGGAGTGACTTAAAAGTTTTAAATGTCACTTTTCATTTTACAGCTTTGAAACTTTCTTCAGCCTGTATAAGGCTTCTTGATCTTGCATGAAACATGACTCTATAAGAAGATTTTATATTAAAGATAGGCAGGAAAAAATATTAAATGATCTAGTGATAAAAACTTGAGCTTCATGTGTGAAAGAAGTAATAAATTATATGTGAATAACTAAAATCATAAGTTAGCATGTGAAATAAGGTGAACAATGGCAGCTCTGGGGAGTGAAGCCCAAATCAGTATACCAGTAGGTTTCTAAAAACACCATTGCATATCATCTTTTCAGTGGCGTAAATTGTGACTGTGTTGGTGTTTGGGCCCTGCTCTTAGTCCTCCTCGGAGACACCTGCCATACTAGGTTAGCAAAAAGGTCTTTTGGGAGTGTTTTTACATAAAATGGCACGTGCAATACACTAGCCGGTGGCATACAGGTCTCTTATGGATGCTTTATTGTGCATTTATGATCTTTGGAAAAATGCAAAGGGCAGAGTAAAATAAGGGTAAATTGTTTGCAAATGTGAGGTTATTGCTCATCTGACTTCCCCGAAGAGTAAAGGCTGAATGATCCATTAGGCTTGTACAACTTGCAATTACCTGAAAATGGCAAGTATTTTAGTTATTTAGAGAAAATGGCAAGAGTTGTCCTGCTGAAGCTAGAAAATTTATCCAATCCAAAGAAAATTCTCATCACTTATTCTAAATATCAAATGCTTGTCATTGTGGACTATCTGTAAAAAATATCCTTGGCGTTCATGTGTATATGAGTTCAGTGGCCTGGAGGATCAGAGATGCATGTTAACAGAGTTGTAAAAAGTATTATTCCTCCATATGGTGATACCATAGTGTACAAAATTTTCTCGTTTTCTCCTTGCAGAAAGGCAGACTGTCTGCTGTAGCTGGACTCGTGCTTCCTTTCTGCATTGCTTCTAGACATGCAAATCCTGTTATGGAAGGGTAGTTTTCTAGTGTTGCATGATTTAACCTTCCATGCTAAGATACTAGAAATGAGTGTTTCTAGTTTGATTTTGTGCTGAGCTCTGTCTGCCTGAAGGTCTTCTGGTTCAATAACAGTTGCACTGCATTCATGTTTGCAAATCTGTATTGATATTGCATGACCACTTTCTGCAAAATCATCTTCTAGCAATCAAATTTTAATAAGATGAAGGTGTTATATTATGAAGGCTTTATATTATTACAAAAAATTTGTTTTTGCAAAAGCAGGCTAATAGAAGCTAAAATATTTTTTCCTTTAATATTCGTTAAAGATGTGGGAGTTTTTGTCTCTGAATTTGTAAGGATGCTGTAATCCAGTTCAGAAAATACATGAAGAGATGCTAAATAATTTCTTTATAGTACTTGATTTGTTTCTCTTGCCTTTTTAACATAAGGATGTGCTGGAGGTACATATTCTGTATATGTGATGCAAACCTGAGGCAGCTTTAAGCTACCTACCTACCTACCTAACTCTTAATACAGTCAATTCTGGGCAAAGAGTTTGGCACAAACTTTGTAGTTTGCTTAGGAGCATCTGCATTTTTGACAGTGAAGGGAATGTCACATGGGCTTCATTTTAATAGATACTCTGGCTCCGTAGTTAAAACTAGCCCTCCGTGTGCTGCATTCACACCTTCAATTGTAGTGCACAAATCCTTAAATCTTTGGTTTTCTTTTATGTCCCCTCTTACATGACTTTGTCACTGCAATTTTCTGGTTAAAAATGTTAGAAGTAATGCTTTTCAGAATGGTCTTGAGCAACACTTTCTTTTCAGAACTTAGAATAGGACTGATGATCTTCATAAGTATTTGAATTGCTATATTTATAACATACTCTACTGTCTGAGGAATTAGAAAAATAAAATCCATGCAAGTAGCAAAACAATGGAAAATGAAACTAAAGCATTTCAGGATTTGTATTTCTAAAGATTAGGGTAGTAGTTTTATCTTTTTCTCTTTTTTTCCCCCCAGCTCTTGAAACGTGATCAGGCTGGGGTTATTTTTTCATTCTGAATAATACCTAATATGAGAGAGAGCTGTTTAACACATACCGTATCCATAGAGTCTATTTATTCAGACTGAATTCCACAAGGACCATGGATAATCTTTTTCCCAAATGTTTACTAGTATCTGCTCTTAACGAGTGCTGCACAATATAAACTGAAGGAATCATAAAAAAAAGCTGCAAAATAAAATTAAGCCTTGCTTTTCAGCAACTCTGACTTAAGACCAAGAAGTGAAAATTTCAAATGGGTCAGATTTTAAAGAATTTTTTCTGTAAAGGACATGAATCACATGCATTTAAAAGCATATGGAGAGTAATAGCTAGTATTAGAAAATGTGATACAAGTAGGTTTGAAGATATGGCCTTGAAATGAATGCTTTTAACTGAGATGAAAGGAGATCCGGGTTAATTTCATTGTTTTCTTAAAGTTATCTACATGCACTTGTAACCACTCTGTGCCATGCACAGCCTGGAAAATCAGGGTAATACTGCTCTGTTTCCTTGTCTCTTCCTACCTCGGCTGGTATGTACAGCTTTTCAAGACAGACTGACTGATACAGTGTGGGCATGTGTGTGGTCTTTAGTACTAACAAAGCTAATTTTGGATGTAGCTTCTAAGTGCTGTCGTAATAAAATTGAAAACAAATTGGAAGTGCTGGGACTGAGCATTCATATGTGATGGTTTTTACATACTCTTGAGTTTCTGTTGTTGCCATAGATACTACTTTTAGTTATACTTTCTGTTGATGTTTGTTTACATCTAAGAATTAAGTTATATTTTTTCAAAGTTTTTTTAAATCAGCTCCCAGAGGAAAAAACAAACAGCTATTTTAAGTAGCAGAATTGGAAAGATTACATGTTTGAAAATACTCACTAATATTTCTTCACCCAAACTTCCCAAACACATGAGATTCTAAAAATATATTTTCTTTCTTTATAAAGTAAATAAATAACTTTTTTATCTCTTACTAAGTATAAATATTTCCAGCTGGGAAAAGCTTTTTCTGGTTTCCTGACTTACTGTTTGTGTTTGTTTCCTGGTTTCTCTCTTAAATCTTACTGCATGTCTTTTCTACTGACATTTTTCATGTATAGCAAGTTGTACTTTTCCAAGGAGACTTGAAATTTCTTCTATCCCACACAGTTTTAATCACGTGTTTTTTTAAAACCTGGGTAAATAGCTTTCAGAAGCCTTTCCCTTCCTGAGCTTGTTATCACTCAGGACTACTCATTTTATCTGTTCATTTGCAAAGAAGACTGAACCTGATGTTCTGGCCTTCCACGAGATGCACCTGGAAAATGGATCCATCACTGTATACTTTTAGGCTTTGTTTCAGCTTCAACAATTTTCAGTATCTATTGACATTTTGTGTAGAGGGACTTGTGAGTGGACATTATGTAAAACACTTCCCCCTTCCACAGGGGAAGAGAAAATGGGAAACAAAAAAGATTACATATTATGTAGAGGATTGATGCTCTGGAATATAGCAGAAAAGAAAATTGTCAAGAGAGGTCTTTTTGTAGAAAGATGAGGAAGTCGTAATGACCTCATGCTGTTGATGAGTGAAGGTCAAGTATTCAGGCTGATTATGACTGTTGTCTGCCCTGGATACTATTGATCATGGAGCTGTTTACTATCTGCCAATCCCTGCAGTGGTAGGGGGAGTGATCCACTCAGAATGGTGGATTTTTTTTTTTTATTTTATTTATTTTTTTTTTTTTTATTTTATTTTCCTATCTCTTCTCTCCACTCTTTCTCCCTCCATTTTGTTACAGAGACCGTACTGCTATGTAAATGAATTGTGAACCATTTAAATGAAGAAAAATGGGAGTTTAACAACTGTTCTTTTGCTGTGCACACAGCAGGTATATTTAGTTCTATCTTACTCATCCTGACTGCTGCACTTGGAATGATTTTGCTGTATCTAATACAGTAATGACATAGATGAGGGTCAAATGCCAAGCTGTTATGTAAGCCATTTATGATTAATCAAAAATAGAAACTAAAAATCATTCTTCTCTTGAAGTACCTTTCTTTTGGCAATAATATTTAAAGTCAAATTTGTGCATCACTAGCAGCATGATGTGTTTTATCTTGCATACAAACTATAGGTGTAGAATCAGATTAGCTTCTCACTGTTTTATTCTACCTGCATGTAGCCAGAAGACTTTTATAATCCATCTGCAGTCTTGTAAACATGTATAATCTCAGTTACTACTACCTTTGAATTTCTGTATGGCAGTGCACCCACAAAAAGATCTTACTTGAATTAAATATAATACAGTGCTTGTGAAACTTCTACAACACTTTCTGCTGGAAATTTTATATCCTTGCCTCTTTTTATCTGTGCACTTCCAGAACAACTCATGATTCTGGATTAATTTTGTTAAATATCTGAATAATTGGGTTTGGGGAAGAGGCCAGAATTTTCTTTCCGTGAGTGATGCCTTTTTTGTCTGAGATGACTCGGATCACTCAAACTATATGACAGAGGCAGGGAGCAATCCTTGACCAGAGTCTGTATGTTAAGTGATAGTTACTTACTGTATAATAATTTCATTAGCAAAAAAAAAACTGAGACAAGAACAAATGAGGAAAAAAATAACAAAAGGATGACCTTGACATTTGTTTTATCCATAAGAGAAAAGAAGGATGTTGGTTATAAGAAGTTTAACTACTAATTGTCATATTCTAGAGCTCTTTGTTAATTTTTTAATAACTGGAATGTGTATTTGTTTTATGAATATGCAATGTACCAATAATCCCATTTATTTCAGGATAAAGAAAGCAGATCAGTACATCATAAAATAATTATAGTAGGTTTATGTGTTTAGTATAGAAGGAATTCCTTTCATATTCAAGTCAATGGGAGCTTTAATATTGATTCCAGTGTAGTCAAGACTTTACCTGTGGACTTTGGAATAAATGCTTATCGGAACACTCTAGAATAATTAGATCTCTGAGCGTGTGATAACACCAAAAGTTACCTCATCTAGCATTTAGCAAAAGGAATTCTTTATCTTGGCTAAAATGCAGTATTTATCTAGTTTTAAAAGGTATTGAGAAGTTCAGAACCATAACTACCTTCCAAAAAGTTTGGTCTGAAAACAGATCTCAATAGAGGTTACTTTTAATGCAAGAAGATTTACTGTGCACAAAAAAAATAAACACTCAAACCCTGTTTAATTGCCATCCTCTCCTTTGAGCAGAAGCCAGAGTACTAGGCAAAGTGCTGGCAGAATACTTGAAGGTTATAAATATAAACTTGTAAAGTAAAAGTATAAACTGATTTTTGTTTCTTGATGCAATTCGGAATCAAAAAAGGTTTTTAGTTTATGATTAGTTATGATTATCTTCTGCAAGACTTTAAGTCACACAACTGTTTGGAAACTTTATTAAATCTATTACTGCAGTTCCAGTCTCTGTTCTTTTTTTTTTTTTTTTTCCCACTCCCTTCTTCCCACTTTCTTTTTCTTCCTTTTGTCCTTCCCTGTTGGGCCAGCTGCCAGAACTGAGGGTTCCTGAAGATCGATTAGAAAACTTTTACTTCTCTGCTCAGTTCATCTGTGTTCAGTTCTTCACATAATGTGAAAGGCAGAAAGACCTTTAGCCAGCAGTCAAATAGTGTATGATATTCTGTGCCTAAGGTAACAGTACAAGTTTGAATTAAAAATAGTAACTGAAGAAAAAAGGAATAGGTTAAATTGTGGGTTTTAAAACAAATCCAGTCCTCTATGCATTCATCCTGAGTTGTGTGAACCAGAATTTTTTCACATGCCTTTTAAAGTGTGAGTTAAGTATGTGTCAGAGGGAAGAGTAATGTAAACAAGTTGTTTATGTTATTATTATATATAAAAGATCTTTCTCCTACATGTTTCTACTTTGTTACTTTACATCCATGTAATACTTTATAAATTGAATTTGTTTACATTTGCTAATTTAGGTAATAAGTAATGGTGCAGATTAGCAGGTTACTAGTTAGAAGTTGAATTTATCACGCTGTGATGGTTGAGAGATTATATGCGTATATTGTGTGTGTGTACTATGGGTATGTGTTTCTCTCTCTCTCTAATTTCTTACAAATACCTGAAGAATCATGTCAAGATTTCAAATAGGTAGCTATACCATAGAAGCAACCGAAAATGGAAAATCCACAGTAGGCTATATCTGTCTCAAGAAATTTGTCCCACAAAACCTGCAAACCATACTGCTCAGGAAAGCTATCTTAGGAGATACAGCAAGCCAATTTTAATTTTTCTTTTCTTACTACTTAAAAATAATATAATAATGATAATGAAAGAGCAGCCTGTGTGCTTCAAAAACATTTCTTGTGGTACTTGAGGCACAATGGTTGGTAAGAACAGACTGCTTGCTAGGTAAGCTGAAAATTGACGGGATGGCCAGGCTTGAAGGCTCAGCATCTGGTTGATGGCAGGCAGTGAGTGGACAGTGAGGAGTCATGGCTTGTTTTGTCTGGGGAAGAGAAGGCTGTGAGAAGTTAAACTCTTCCTGGCAGAGGTATAGAGTGTAAAACCAGAACAAATCCTTAAAAAAAAAAACCAACAAAACACTAAAAAACCAACCAACAACCAAAACCAAACAAACAAAACCCCAAAACCCAACCAAACATAAAACCCCACCAAAAAAACCTCAAAAACAAACAAACAAAAAACCAACCAAACAAAAAACCAGACCAACAAACAAACAAGCAAAAACAACAACAACAACAACAAAAAAGAAAAAACTAGAAATTGCAGCTTGGGGGGATTAGATTGGGCATTAGGAAAAACATCTTACCTAGAGAAGTAGTGCAGCACTGGAACAAGTTATGCCAAGGCGCTGTGGCATTTCCAACCTTGAGGGAAGTTGAGTATTGGCTAGAAAATGCCAACCCTCAAATGAGTGTGCTGCTCTGGTGTGAGTGGGAACTGTAACTCAAGCAGGAGCTGGGCCTGGAGGTCTCCAGAGGTCCCTGGAAAGTAGCATTTATATGATTTTGAGTGGCTTTGTCCTGATAGCGAGTTTGTGTACATACAATATTGAACAGAGCTATTTGTCTTCAATTTTCTTTCAATAACAGATGACTTTTTAGCTTTTCTTTTGTGCCTGTCGAAAGAGTTAAATTTCAATTGACTGTTGCACTCAGATAATAGCTAAGAAGTGCCTGGAGGCAATTGAACCAGAGACAGGATAGAAGGAGGTACCCCTGTATGCCCTTGAGTTACCACTTTTAAAAGCAGGCTTACCGCTTTTAGAAAGCCTGGTGAAAAAGGAAGAAATGGCATGTTATGTTACATTTCAAAGAATTTCTTGCACGAAATTGTAGTTTCTGTACATATGGGGGTGTTATAAAAATTATATGGGAATGCTGTCAGGAAATCTTTTCAATTACTTTAATTAAAAAACCCTGCTTCCTCTGAAGTTCTGTGGTAATGAATAACTAGTTACTGTCAAAGCAGGGGACTCAAACTGCAACATGACTGTATATATGTAAAAAATCTCTAATGTTAATCGGTAAATGTTTGGAGTTCAGATTTATGTTTGAATTTGGCTTTTTTTTTAAGCAGTAATAAACACACATGAGCTAATACTGTTTCTGAAGGCCTAGAAGTTGTTTTTCATAATTTAGGGCTACAATATGAAATTAACCAAATATTATACTAACACTGTGTGATTAGCAGTACTCTTGTCCTGTTGTGAAATTACTGTAGTTTAACAAAAGGATTTAAAAAAAATAATTTTAGTGGTACTGTGTGACCTTTTAGGTAAATCAGTGCTGAGGACGTTACTCCACTCATGGTGCTCCTCTTTTCTGCTGCAGCTCCTCTTCTGTTCCTGAACTGTATGCATTTGTCTGAGTTTTACCCATGACCCTTGCTAAAATGTAGAGATTACAATGTACTAAGAAGTAGTTATTTGCTATATTTAAAAAGTGTCAGCACTGATCTTAGTGAAATATGTTGTGCCCATGGGGAAAGAGACCTACTTTGAAGTAGGCAGGAATGAGCTTGTCTAGTCAGTGGGTTTAATTTCAGTTTACAGTGGCATTTGCTGATCTGTTTGGTGATACTGTGGTTTTTCATCTGCATTACCACATTGGTGGAAGGGTTAGGCACTACCGTGCTTTCAGAATGCCTGGAATCTTGTTATTTTCAGGGGCAGACTTTTCACATTGATAGACATATAAATCTGGTGATAGCATCTTTTACCACATCAAAAGATACTGTGGGGACTCATACTTCAACTTCAGGCTACGTTAAGCATGTGCTGTCCTTTCCTAGTAACCGTGTCATATCCCTGGGTAAAGTCAGGGATTTTTCCTTTCTAGTTTGGCTTATTTCCAGGACTTTCTCTTGAGTGATTCTCAATTTCTCATCATCTGATTAAGCTTTTTACTGAAGATGCAAATACATTGTTTTGGTCCTTGTCTTGTCCCCATTTCCCTTGCGTGTTATTGTTGCCTCCTGGCCAAGGTGGTGCCTATCTCAGTCCTTGCCTAAACTGATGCTTCAGATTTATTCAATGCTGTTTGTACAGTAATAATCTTCTTTAATTTTTTTTTTTTTTGACAGTTGTAAGGCAGGGTAAGGGTGCAGAGGATAATTGTTAGTAGAAAGGCAGACAGTTCACAGCAGCTATGTATATAGCTTGGGAGTTACACAGCTGACCAGTGTAAATCTGAGTGAGCTTGTTACTCTCTTTTAAGTGTAACTTGGACTGATTTATACCGAAAATAAAGGCAGAAATTTCAAAGTCATTCCACAAAGAACAGATACTATAGTCTCAACTGTGTTCAGGTACCTGTGGTTTTCACACAACCTACCATAAAGAAATTTTCAGAACATCCATGAACTCAGTAGAACGAGGATAGTTTTTTGAGGTACACTGGAACAATTTATGTAGAACAGATAAAAAGGAATATTGAAGCTTAGAGAAATAACAAGCTTCATTCTCCAGCGACAGCAATTACTCGCTTTTGTAGTCATACAAAATAATTCTTTTGTAAGGGAAGAAATTCCATTGTGTGAGAGCAAATATTTGAAATGGAGCAAGTGGTGTGTGTGTGGGAATTTGATATGTTCATGTAACACTGTTGTGTGCTAAAGTAAGTAGATATTTTTCCATTACAAATGGAGGAGCTTGAAGTTACTGGAGGTGCCAATAATTTCTGTTGAATAAATTGCCACGTCTTTTCATTTTCTTGCCCCTTTTTATCGACTTCTCATTTGATATGCCTGGACTATTTACAGTCCTCACTTGCAGCGCTGTTGTTGCCAATGTCTTGATGATGCAAAACAAAACACTTTTTAATATGTTGTGAAATATATCCTGCTTTGTAATAATGTTTGTGCTTTTAAAGACAAAATGGACCACTGACTAGTGTCATCAGATACCGTGCTTTGACATGTTTCTCTGAAATGGTGGTCCTTTGAATACTTTGGAAATAGCGCTCTGGTGTACTAATCTCTGGGAAAGTAATTTTTGTTATTGTTGGCTCCTGTGTTTCACATGCAGCTCTCAGCTGACAGACTGTACATTATAGAAAAATGCTTGTGACTCAGCTAACAAAAACCCAATGAAGTATCTAAATTAGGAATTCTGGGTTTGTGCCTTTTTTTCTTCTTATTGCACGCTGTCCTCTCTTACTGCAGTCAGTCCTCTGCAAGTGTGTGGGGACAGGGGTAAGACCACACTCCATCAGTTTTATATAAGCATCCATTCTACTTAAAAGAAAATTTACTGGTTTCATACCACAAGTGGAAGGCACAAATCCAAAGGAATAGAAAGCAAGAGTGTCAGACTTTAAATTATGTTTAAGTATAGATTATTTTAAAATAGCAATGCAGTTTCTGTGGCCTTCTTTTCTTGCACGACATTCATTTAGCTGTCAACCTTTATATGTAGCAATAATAAGGTACAATTGCAGTGTGTATTTTCATAGTAGACTGAAGTATGTATGTAATTTATAGCTTTAAATGAATATTACCGTAATGCTGGTTATTAAAAAAAAATCAGAAAAATCGGATAAAGTCTCTAACTAAAAAGACAATTAATAGCTGAAAACAAAGCAATATTAACTCTGCAGTACAAACCTACAACTTTATTTTGTTACAAAAGTAACTCTGAGAGTCCCTATAATTTACTGACTGAAATCTCAGCCTGACTGTATACAGGTTTTTAGAAAAAGCCAAAGATAATAAAGTCATGTGCTATAGCATAGAGAGGTTGTCTTCATTCAACATGCTTAAGGAAATAAATTTTGTAGTTAGAGTTCTCATCTTTGTATGTCACAAGGTTAAACTCTATCCAGATTAGGTCAGTACCTTTTCTTTTTGCAGCTAAATACCCAGTATGTGCTGATTTCAGCAGCTGAATATGAATTCCTGTGAATATTGGATGCTTGAGAATGAGGTTTCTTGAGTTAATGTGAAGAGAGTTGTGGCTCTGAAAGGCATGTCTGCTGCTCACCAAATGCATTCTGAACAGCAGTTGAGACTTGGGTTTGAATAACTTTTTGCCATGAAAGTAATACTTATGATTTTCAGGTGGTTTGTACTATATGGACTTTCCAAACAGAAATTCTCACAAGATGAAGAAAAGCAAACAAAAGTGTCTTTATCTGTGCATTCTATTCGAACACTTCGGGGAAAGGAGAAGGAATGAGTATTAATGCACCTGTTTTGTGTCTTTATTATAGGTGTGCAGGATCCTCACCATGAGAAGATAATTACTGTGACTACTAATGGAAGTATTCACAGCCCCAAGTTTCCACACACATACCCACGCAATACTGTACTAGTGTGGAGATTAGTAGCACTAGATGAAAATGTATGGATACAGCTTACTTTTGATGAAAGATTTGGGCTTGAGGACCCAGAAGATGACATTTGCAAGTAAGTTACTTTCCCTTTTACTTATGGAAAATATGAAAAGAGGTTGTTGGAGAATGAAAATAAGCTTGAGGTTTGCAAAAATGTGACACATGCATGTCCATATATTTATAAAACGCATATTTTAAAGTATTGGTTTGTAATTTTCTTTTGCAGTGCTAGAGAAGGTTTTCATGCTTGAAAGCTCCAGGGTGCCTCCATTTTTACTTCTGCATTCAGTATCTAGGCCATAGATATATAATGATACAAAAATGTGACTTATTTAATCTGTCTCTCAAGTAAAAGTTTCAATATCTGGGAAAAAAGTTCTTGGTGGAATGTTAGAAGAATGAATGTCTAATATTTACAGAGAAGATCTGGGTAAACAAGTTACCTGAAGTGGAATTCAGGTTTTGACAAAAAGTGATTCATCCCTGTTCATGACCCCCACAAACACTACTCCACAATATTTTAATGGCCTTAAATGGTCACATTCTCTATTTTCTGTGACAAGCAGCACTTACAGTATTGTGCTAGTTGACATTCTTCAGTGGTATTGTTTTTTTTCCCTGACTGCCACCTCAATCACTGGCCCAGGTGTCTGTAGTACCTGTGGAATCTCTGCTTCCTTCCATGATTCTCAGCTGAATCTCATTTGTACTACTCATTTATAGTTTGGAAGAGAAAGAACTGTGACATAACAGGCATCAGGATAGATGTCATTCTGAAGCAAGCCATGGTTGATAATGTTTTGAGTATTTTGTGAGGCAGTGGAGGCTGACTATATACTTCCTGTGGGTGGGTGAAAGGGGAGAGGTCTTAAACTCTTGTATTCTGTACCTGTTGGTCATTGCAGCAACACATCGTAAAAAAATCTGATGTGTCAATAATCGCACGTTATCTGAACTCTTCAGTAGATTAAGCAACAGATAAAATATGTCATCTGAATGGCATATTCTCCTTTGTTATGTTCCTGGAGAGGTAATTCACACAGGATTTTTCTGTAAAAGTAATTTGGTTTTGTTTGTTTTGTTTTTCTGTTTCGAGTTTTATTTTTTTGTACCTCATATACACATTTGATTTGATTCTTGCTTTCTTATTAACTGATACTCCATTGTTTTTATATCTAATATCAACTTTTGATAACAAATTTGAATTTTTAGGGGTTACTTTTGCATTTATCCTTAATTTGGGAGCAGAAGTTCATAACAGATGGATAAATAACTTTCATTCATAATTCTGAAGGGAATAATTATCCTGGGATGTCAAATAGAATTAAGATACTAAATACCATAAGCATATGTTTGCTCAGATGAGTGCACTCCCTTTGCACAATAATTCTTTTCTCTAAGTGAAAACTTAGCTTGCTTTTTCTTTTCTTTGCATATGGCAGAGTGAAGTGGCAAGTGAAAGAAAATCCAGGTAGGGTGACTCATTCGTCCACTTGCAAAAAGAAAAGTAAGATAAGTCAAAATATTTTATAATATTGTAATTAGAATAGTATTGTAATTGGAGTACTTTTAAGTAATCAATGTGCTGAATACAAAAGTACTGACAAATCAAGAAACAGTAATAAATCATTCACAATCTTCCCTTGGTTGTAATCTTATCATGCTAGTATTTGTGCAGGGCTGTCAGGAAGTTGTATGAACGCAGTTCCTGGTATGTGTGCTTCTGAGGAAATATTGGGCTTTTTGGCTTGGAAGATATGACCCCCTGAAAAAGAGAGTTGTATTGTTGATTTCAACCAAAAGAAAAAAAATGTAGCTAGGATTCCTCTGAGCTTTAAATTCGGTAACAAGCTCAGTAAAGGAAGAGAAAGTTCACCTTATTTGATGTGAAGGGAGTATAAAAACTGATGAGCTGAGGAAAAGATGTAAAACACAGAGAGATTAAATAGGTAAAATAATTCTACCCAGGTCAAGTAAGTTACCAGTTATCAGAGTATTATCTCTTTATGGCTTATGTCTTGCATTTCTTACCTCTTAGAGTTCGTAATAAAATTATTTTATCCTTTTTCCAGTATTTTTTGTAGAAATATTAGGGTTTTTTTAATTGACTGGATCCCATACTATTTATTTATCACTGTGTTTCTGCCATCTTGAAACACGCAAATCGGTATTGTTGCTTTAGAGTACTCAACAAAGGCGAGTTTTTATGACAAACGACAGCATGAAAATATGAAATTAAAATATTAAAATATGAAATTAAATCTATTATGACTCTATACCTTTAGTTCTGACCTATGACCGAAAGTGGGTTAAAACTGCAGCATGTCATTAGACTTTCTATGCAACAGTGCAAAGAGTGTATCAGGATCTCTTCCTCTCCCTTCAGTTGTGTATGAGTTATCTGCAGTAGTCATTGTCACAGTTTTCAGTTCCTCTACCTGTTTCTTAAGCTTCTTATTCTGGTAATGCCAGAGCTTTCTCCATCATCCTTGTAGGCTATAGTGCCCTGCAGTGTAGCTCACAGAACCAATAAGAGAATAGGCTGAAGTATATAAGGTTTAAGATAAATAGCAGTTTTTAAGTCTCATAGTAGTTCAAATATTGCTCATGCATTGGAGAAAAATAAAAGATGAAGATATCCAGCTGCAAAGGGTTTTTTTGTTTAACATAGTTCTATAACAGACATAGAATGGTAGTGATGAATATAAAATGTCATAGATGTATCCTCAAACTATGGCAAGTTTTTCCCTGTATCTGAATGACCTCCACGCCTGGTTTTCTCCAGAGTCAGTTCTGACATTTCAAACTATTCAGTGAAGTCTTTTCATCTAGAACAAATATCACATTTTACAGATATATTGAAGGTCGAGTCTCTACTTCAAATATTTTCCTTAAAGTGAATCAGAAATGACCCTACATGGCTTTTTTTTTCACTCTGTTATTACTTGCAGTTCAACTTAAAATATTTACTAATGCGTTACAATAAATTCTATGTCTAAGACCAGCCATCCTGACCCATACTCACCAGAAACAGCATTAATGTGCATGTTGTGCTAATTCTCATCAGTCTTAAGCATGATTGCTGTATTCTGTATGTTTTAGAAACAAAGTTTAAATGACAGGTTTTTCAGAATAAAATTTTGATATTTTGCCTGTATTTCACCAGGTGATTTTTATCCTGGTTTTAAAGTTGTGATGTGCTTGAAATGTATACAGATCATCTCTACATTCCTTAAAAGACAGCTAATGATTTTTTTAACCACTGATCTACTTCATCTGCACTTGATCTTTTCTATGGACAAAATGTTAAAAATCCCACTGTGTCCTTTCCAAAGTGAACACAAACTCCAGTTTTCATGAAAACCAGATCCCTGCATATATCTAGAAGAGATTTAGGTTATTTGCTTGATAATATGGATATATACCTCCTCTGCAATATTGCAGTAATTTCAGTCTCATACACTTCATTTGATTTCAGCTGTGACTTGCAAAAGAAAAGGTTATGAGCAAAAAAATCCCCCAGCAAACTAAACACACCAAAAGGAAGGATGCCACTCCTGTGTGTTTTCTGCAGTACTGTTCACGTGATAGAAGTTGCAGTGAATTTCTAGCAAACAGAGGCATTGTGGATTTGGATCTCGTACACTTACCCTTTCTGATGAAATAGCAATGCAGTTTTTCTTCTGCTGTTATGATAGCTGATAAGAAAGGTCATTATTTTCATGATGGTAGCCCCTCAATGCTGTTTTAATCATAAAACCATTAGATTTCTGTGCCAGATTTCTGTTGTCAGGGAGGTGCCATGACTCTTCTTGACCAGGAGCTGATTTTTGCTCAGCTGTTTGTTGCTGTCCAAATTTATTGCTTTTTGTAGCTGAGAACATGAAGTGATAAAGCTTTCTGATGAGCTCCTCTGTGACAGGAAGACACAGATATAGTTTTCTTCCAGGAAGAATATGGATGCCACAGCTGGCCTTAAAAGGAAGCCTGATATTGTGAATAGGTTGTACACTGGAGCTTTACAATGCAAGGCTGCAATAGGAAAGGAAAAGAAAAAAATCTTGCTTTTACATAGTAGTATGTTTCAAACTTGCTCTCTCCCTATGCACAGAGTGACTCTAGTTGTTCATGTTAATAGTGGTTGCAGCTGTTCTTTCTAATCATCAGATGATTACAGTCTGTTTGACTTTTATTACATATTATAAAACACAGAAATGTGTCACAAATCCAAAGTGCAATTACTGTAGATAAGATGATAAGGATAAAATACAGGAGTAAAAGAATGTGGAACTAAACAATAGTTGGATAATAAATACCATTGTACCATCATCTTCATATAGGATAGCTACACTAATTTCCAGCTCTCTTTAGTCCTCTAATAATTTAAATTATTAACAGCTGTAGTCTGTATTGTCCGTGGGTTTTTTGTTTTGTTTTTTTTGGGGGAGGAGGGGAGCTTTTAGCAGCAGCAGATGTGAATCTACTCATTTATCTGTATAAGTGAAGCATTAGCCTGTAATGTTTTGAAAGAATTTCAAAAGCTTGTCTACTTAATATGTGTAATATGTAGAACTTTTGCCTTCAGAAAATTAGTTAAACTGAAGGCAACTGTCAGTGCTAACTTAGGGTAGAATCTATTCACTTTTTTTATCTCTTCATGTCAAATTCAGTACTTTTAATACCGGGAATGTTCTCACTCTGAGGTTCTTAGTATGATGCTTTACTATTCAGAGCCACATGTATAAAATTCACTGCCTCCCTTTTCCCTCGTGTTTCTGTAAGCTACTTGCTTTCACTTTGGATCTGCTGGGACTGAGCTGTTGCCTTCCATCCACAGAACATCAAGGTTCTGCAGAAACTGTATTCCAGACTGCTTTAGCAGTCATATGCTTCCTAATGAATATATTGTTAGAAAATTGTGCATAAGAGTTAAAAAATTAAAAAGATTTGGCTAAGTCTGACAAGACTGAAACAAGTATATTCAAGAGGAAACATACAGACGCTGTCTTTAGTTTGTCACTGGGAGGAAAGAAAATATTTTCTTAGCAGTCTTTTTTTTTTTTTTACATAAATTATGCAGTGATAAGTTATGATAAACACAATAAAAAGAATAAAATTTCTGTGATGTAATTTTCCAAAGAAACCTTTCTGTGTCATATAAGACACAATGATTAATTTGTACCCCATGGAACTACCTTTCTTGTGATTACTACAAATCTGTACATCTGGTGTGTGGAGTAAAATATGGATGCATAACTGTGACTCCCCAATGCTTCAGTAAAAAAGAGGACAGACATTTTGTTTCTTTTTGGCTATTTGTTATGGAAGCACCTTACAACATCAACAGAGTACATGCGTGAAAAGATAATGTCAGCATAATTTTCTTCTAGATGGATGAAATTCTACCCCACACCCTCATCCCCAGTGAAGACAAAAAATTTTTTTTACTTTTGTTTTGCTTTGAGTGCATTATAGAGTCAATGTTGATATATATGTGAAGAACATTTTAATATCAAACATATATTTGTGAAAGAAATTTAACTCCCTACATAAAGTATATTAATTCTGGGGTTTTTGAGGGCAACAAGTTCCTTATCAAGGTCTAGTTCTCAAGAAAATTGTTTTCTGGACACATCTGATGGGCTATCTTTAGTGTCAGACAGTGTTAAATGCTTCTCATGGACTGTGATTACAGAGGTTGAAGTTATCTCTTGGGTAAGTACAAAGTTCAAGTTGACTCTGAATAACTGGAGAAAGACCTTTAAATGAACTCTGTATTTAAAGTGGAATTGGTGCAGACAATGTTCATGGTGACTCATGTTGCTAAGTAGCTGGGCTGCTGGGATTTTAACTGCTTCCCCACACACCTCTGAAGATGAAGGGATTGCTGCTGCCACCTTTATTTGAGAATTCAAAAAACAGTAAGTCCCCAGAAATTCTAAGGCTTCAAATTGGGGAAAAAACCCCCACAACATTCAGCACCAAAACCCACAGAATCTTGACAGCAGGGATTAATGTTGTAGTAAGACTAATCCTTAAAACTCTTTTCTTAGAGCTATTGCCTCAGAATTTCAGTTGTTCAGTTTTAGACACCTGGGGTTTTTTATGAGATGCTACACATATGAGTGGACTAGGTTCTGTTTAGGTGACTCTACATATCAGTGGTACTAAAATGTCTTGTAATTAGCTGTAACTTCTTCAGCCAAAATGAAACCATATCTAAAGTTAAAATTTATTACAGCTCTGTTCTGTGAGTCAGATCCATTTGAATAGGAATGATTCATTAATATAGGGGATTATAAAAGGCCTATGAATGCTCATTCTTTAATACATAGTGTTTACTTTTTCCCCCAACATATAAATTACTTGCTAATCATTTTTATTCAAAGTCTGAAAGGGGGACATATCATTCAAGTAGTTGGAACAAGTTCTAGCATTCAAGTGCCTTAGTTTAATTCAAATACTGATAGGAAAGAATTAATATGAAATAGCTGATTTAATCTGAAGTCCTTTGTATGAGTGGCACTAGGGTGGCATTTTAGGAGTGGTGTGTAGAAAATGCTATAAAATTTGTGTTAAGGCAGCTGGTAATTTCTTCTGATGTTTGTGGAGTGGGTTTTTTAGTTTTGTTTTGTTTTGAATTTTAATCGCTCAATCCATTTGCAAGACAACCTAAAAGTGGTACCAATACAAGAAAAGTCTGAATACTTAATGGATTTAAATAGAGGATGAGAGTAGGGGATGGGGATCAAAGTTTTTTAGAAGTTAGATTGATTTAGGACCAGAGTCCTTTGATTATCTAAAAAATGTTCTTTTATATAGAAAGAAAAAAGTTTAGTACTACAAAGGTTATTTCTTTCATGTGAGTTGAAATATAACAGTATTATCTCAATTTATGTATACAAAAGAATCTAATAGACTTATGCTTCCTGCTTTCTTAATGTTTTGAAGAAAAAAATGGCTGGGGTTTTTTGCATCAAAAGAAATATCCCAATCCATTTATTTTCTAGTCTGACTTCACTGAACAAAATTATGGGTTTTTTTTTTTTTTTTTTTTTTTTTTTTTTTTTTTTTTTTTTTTTTTTTTTTTTTTTTTTGTTTGTTTGTTTGCTTTTTTTTTTGTTTTTTGTTGTTGTTGGTTGGTTGGTTTTTTTCTGAAAGAAAGCTCTTTCTTTTGGATATTACATGATTCCTGGAAAAAATTGTTCTTTGATTGTCAAGTAATTCTAACATTAACTCATCTTTCAGCTGGTCCCATCCTATTGGTTTAGCTGCTGTCCACTGTTCACACTGTGGAACAGGTGTGTGCTTTATCCAGTATACACATTCTATTGGGTTTTCTATTGCTTATTAAAAGTTGCTTAATACCATTCTTATGATAAGAGTTTTGTAAATATGACAAAGCAGATATCACAGGCAATAAAAGAAGATAAGAACAAAAAACCTAAAGAGTATCAAGATTATAGCTCAGGCTACTCTGCAACACACATTTCTTCAGCTTCAGAAAGAGCAAACACTGTGCTGCAGAAAGGTTTTATAGCTGCAAAACTGTATTCTCTAAGCAAATGAGAATGCAACGTAAGAAAGGGAAAGTGAAGGAGATGCTTCTCTGAGGGGAATGGGAGGACAGCATAGCACAGATAGTGTGATCAGGAGGACATGCTGCACAAACTTAGAGGTTGCATTCTTGTCCACCTGCTTTTTCCCTCCTTTATAATAAATCCAGCATTCACTGTTATTATATACTGTTGCTAGAGGACACTGTAATAGATATGATTTTGCAAGTAATTTGAAACCTATTTTCACAGCCCAGATGAGTGTTTGGAGAGTGAATGCTGATGAGTGGGCAGTTGACATAATCACTTACTCCTTTTTCACACCAGAGGCTACAGCCATTGACTTAAAAAACATTTTAGGCTCCTTAAAATTCCTTCCTTGTCCTTTCAATCTCAAGCAAGCTGTTTGAATAAAGTAAACTGTGTCCTCAGTATCAAAATATTTTTGTAAATGGTCCTAATCCTAATTTATTGCTTCTATAATTGTTTCATGTTACTATAGTTGGCTGTGTTTCTGGTGGTGGAGACCGAAGTTATTTTCTTTGAATGTGAGTGTGGAGCTGCTGGGTGTTTCTTCTGTCTAGTGTGTTCTGGGAACAGTTATTGGTGGAGTTCCACTGCTCCCACCCCACCACTTAATAAAATATAGAAGTATGTGCCTACTTTGAGGGGGCAGAAAAACATACTGTGAGATATCACCACTTGAGCTCAGGGACACGGACAGATCCAGAAGCCACCTGTAGTTTCTGGTGTGGCTCACTTAAGTCCTGATCCTTAAAGAAATATAAGCTGCAGAAGCAGGCCTAGCAACATAATCTAAAGTTACCCCATGTAGTGTCTAAGTATCCCAGTTTAAACATAGCACACACTCCCTTCTTGATGTTTTCTGACTACTGAAACTCTAAGTACAGTTAAGATTATAGAATCACTGTCAGGTATATAAGCAGGATTAAATAAGAATTAGCAGACATTTCAACTGTCCTGTTCCTAGACGGATAATGTGATTCTTCACCTGTGATGCATATTTTCTTTTTTACCTTCCTCCACCTGTCCTCTGCCGTTTCTTTCTCCCTCTCACTAGATGCCACTTGAAGTGTATCATCAGCATTTTAACAAAGTATGTTGCTCACATGCAATTGTAGTTAGACTGCATTACCAGCAAATTTTGCAGTCAGATAAGTCAGTAACACTGATGCTCCATTATGCACTCCATGATGCTCCATTAGGGTAAAATAGAAGTGAAATTCTCAGTGATCTTCAGGGTATTAAGAAGATGCATTTCCATGAGAAACTCCTGGAAGAAGGACTAACTATTATAAAAAAGGTTAAATGGTCACGTGGGAGTGTCCTAGGCATTTTTTTATAAGGTAAAATAAATAGATCATCTCCTTTTCTGACGGTAGCATGTGAAAAGAGAGATCAATAAGCTAGCACCAATTATTAAGAAGTATCTCTTCAGACTAGTCTTTGATTCATATGCTGTGTATGGATTAAAAATAGGTTTGCATAATTTCCTGACCATCAATATATAACTAGTTAAACTGAAGTAAGAAGAAACTTCTTACACTCCTTAGGTGAAAACTGATCTCCTGCTAGAATTAGGAATACATTTTTATTCTGCCTCGTGCAGTGTTATACAACTGCTCAGTTACATTATAGGGATTTTTCACTTTCTGTTAGAGCAGCAATTATTAGCCAATGCTGAAGCAGAATATTGGACTTCATGACAACTTGTCTGTCCTGACTTGGTTAATCCTGTGTGCTAGTGTAGCTGCCAAGAGACCACATGTTATTGTATTGCTGAGCTGAAAAAATAAAGGTGTTTTCATTTAAATAAGCACTGATAGAGTTCCAGCCTCCACTGAAGTAGGGTGGAGGGAAGGAAACGGAAGATGGAAAACTTGGCCAGATGTGTAATGGTGATCTAGCCTCAGAGGGTGATTGAGGGGAAGGACTGCTGCCTGCAATGCCCTGGGTGAATCTTCACATTGTTGAAAATACTCCTTATGCCCCTTATGATCCATCCCCCCCTTCTCCAAATTAAAAAGAAATATGCTTTTTAATATTGTTAGGAAATTGCTTAACCGTTAGTTTTCACATCATTGACTGGAGCCATTGCTACATTCCAGGATTTATATCGTGAAATATCCTGGATTGTGCATAAAGAAGAAATTACATTTATATAAATAAATAATTAATTCAAATGCTACTTGAAAAACAATGGTAAAAACACGTGATTATGGATTCACAGAAGCTGGAACAGATACACTGACCACTGTGAACTGTGAGGAGAGGAAAATATTTTATAGTGTGTTAGAAAGAATGCTTTACAGCTTTGGCTGTTAATGTGAACTCCAAGGTCCATTAGTGTTTTTGATTTTGTACAAAATGTTTATCTGTACAGTAGGAATGTGTGGTTTATTATGATTGCTGTAATTCTCAAGATAAAATATACCAGACTTTACAGAGGAGTGCTGGCAAAAAGTTGGTAAGGCATTTAGTTCTCCAAAATATGGAGTGAGTAGTACTGTACAGTGTAGGATACTTACTAAACTTATTCTCTGTCTGTGAACAGACAGTGGCTACATCTTTATGAAGACAAAAGTGCTTTGGAGAGTGTAGTATCTAGTGCAGCAGGACCCTGAACTCTGGTGGTTATTTCCACATGGTGTTGTACATTATAATAATACTCCTAATATTTTGTGTAATAATAATAACCACAACAACAACATATATTAAAATAAAAAAAATAATAATAATAAATTATACAGGCAATACTTTGCAGGGCAGATGATGACAACAAAGAATAGGAGTGCTACGGTGCAGAACAGTAAGAATATTCTTATATATTCCTATACCATTTCTGTTATGTATTATTATTTAAACTCATTAGTTGTTATTATTTAAACTCAATTTTTAAACTCATAACTTGTGCAAAATAATAAAGAAATCTGTGGTCCACACATGCAGTCAGTAGTACAAAGTAGAGAAATCGGAGGTGAAACAGTGCAAGAAAATGTTTCATGTAGATGTTACCCATTTTCTGGTCCTTGAAAAATATCCTTTCCAAGTAACTTCTAATTATGTGGAAAATCTTTTTAATTCACTGTATTTTGTATGACTACAAGAGAATCTGTAACAAGGATAGAAATAAGGTAAGTATAGCAGAGTAATTGTAAGTGATGGAAATTCCTGGAACCTTCATCTCCACAGAAATGCATCCTTTGTATATTAAGATGAAGGCCAAGGTAATGAATGGACTGGGGCATAATTTGCAGGCTGATTCATAAGTGTTCATACATTTTTCCAAGCTTTCCAATTTTCCCAAATTCATCTTTGTCTTTGACATACAGTACTAGTAATGATGGTATGAAATTTCAAGCACTTCTTTGATTTGTATATCTCTTCTATTTATAACATGCCACTTTTGGACCAAACTTAATCCTTATTTAAAAAAAGCTAAACATATTTTTTATTCTCACTAGCATTGGAGGAATACTGTTGCTCTGTGATACAAAGTACATAAGTATAGGTGACTTCTAAGAAATTTGACAATTGGTCTTTTAAAAGGAGGAGTTTGGGAAACTGTCTTCTGTTTTTACCTCCACTTCTGATCTGCAGGATTATAGAGTCTCTTTCTACAAGATTCTTGTTCAAGTGCTTGAAATGATGTATCAATAAAAGTTACACTAGTATAAACTGGTTCATAACAGAGGCTATCTAGGACTGAATTCTGTGATTCTGTGTTCGTGAAAATACTTGTTTAAGCGCTTAATCCATATCAGTAGTTTAATATATGCTTAAGTAATTGCAGCCTTGCTGTCTGAATATAGAATAGTTTTGTTTTAGAACTTGAGTTACATTTACCAATGTATGTAATTTACAGTTTCTCATTCTTGTGGAAAAGTTAATGTTTCTTCCTCCCCACAAGGCAGATGTTACTTTCAGAGCTACAGGATATTCATATGCTTAAGGTGGAGGTATTTAAGTGTTTAGCAGTGCACTTAGACACCAGGCATGATGATTTGTATCCCAGAGGTGTCTGTGTGCCAATTTCTTAGTCATCAGGGAAAGGCTATGTTTTGAGCAATATGCAGTTTATCAGTAGGCACTGAAATAAACCTCTGACACAAACAAAAGTTTTGGACAGAAGTATGAGGAGACACATTTCTTTGGCTTTCTTATTTTTACACACAGCTCTTTGACTCTAGTTCACCAAGTGACAAAAGCTGCTTTGCAAAATGTGTATGTCTCAGCTTTGCATGATACCTCCATTTTTTAACAGATCCACAGAAAATGGAAATATGTTTTTTGGTAGACTGGAGAGTGGTAATGCAGCAGACAGTTTCTCCAAATCAAAAAACCAGTGCACCCTTTTCATGAAAAGTGTTCAAATGTTTGAAGAGTAGAGTGTGCGGGTTTGAACTTGGTGTTGTTTTGCAGTTTTGAAAGTGTATCTCTATGATCAACATGGCTTACAGTGAATCGAGGGGAAGAGAATTGAAACTTGAGATTAAACTTTTTTTTTTTCCTCATGTATCCTAAATAACAAGATAGAAATACAGAGAGAGTTGTGCGGTTGTGTTAGAAGCCTCAGGCTGTTAATAATCACTAAGAGGAAAGATTAAGTAGAGAGAACCATAGCAACCATCTAACATTTGTGAATGAATCTGTGTTTCCAGAAAGCAGTTCCTGATGTACAGTACTGTATATTCTAAAATAGATGTATTCAAAGTAGGTTGGCCCAGAAACTACAATCCATATTTGGTGAATGGCGGTTAGAAATGTTCTCTGTACCTCAAGTATCTTTATTTCATGGAAAATGTAGACATGGCAGGGAACTTGGGGGTTTCATGCTCATTTGCTCTATTGGCTGGAAGTGATGTCTACTGCTGGAAGTGATGTTTGTGTGTAATTAAAGATCATTTTCTGAGTACAAAAAACTGACCTCATCAGTTATTTATTTGGATTATTGCTGTTTCTTTCCAGCGACTGTTACGGCATAGTGTATGTAATATCAGCAAACACAAGAAATTACTATGGAAATTTATTTCATGCCATGTCAAATCACTGCTGTGCTGCTCCATCATCTTTTCTGTTTTACGTTAAAACATCGATCATGATAAAAAAGGTAGAATGTAACTCCTTTCTCAATCTTTGGCTGATCTGTAATGATATCCAAAGGAGTTTCATCTTAAAGAGGAAGGCACTGCCAAATCTTTCTAAAGAGGGTAAATCCTATGGGTAAATTGCCCATTTTGTGAGCCTCAGGAATTGGAGTCAAACAACTCTGGGTAACTTTGTTCAGAAATTCATATTAGAAAGACAAAATCCAGAGGGAACATTTTAAATATTTAAAATTTTATATTGGGTAGTTTAAAAAAAAAAAAAAAAAAAAAAGATATTCCAGTATCCTGACTTTACTGTTGCTCAGAGTAGCCCCAGTTAATTAATTCTGATAATGTTGAGCAGAATCATTTTTGTTGAACTTTTGCACTGTATGGAGTATTTGCTGGTGGTGCCCCCAGGCCACCATTTCAGTCAAGGTGCCATCTCCCTTCTGTAAATCCAGGAAATTTACTTTCTGTATCATCTGAGGTTTTTTTCTCTGCCACCTAGCTGGCAAGTGAACTTGTTAATTGGTAACTGTTACAGGTGTGCATTGCTAGTGGTTTGCAGTTTCAAGAACTTTGTATCTATTGAACTGAGCAGAGGACTGGACTGAACAGGCCATTCTTTCCCACTCAGAGGTTCATATATATGTTTCTGTCTGGCAACAAAACAGTATTATGTAAATTAATGCATTTGAAAGGCAATGAAATAAATGGAACAGCTATTCTGAAGCTTGGAAACTTGGGCGATTGGTGGCTGAACTGCTTGACCTGGTCAAAATATTAATGTGAAGGAGCATTCTCTCCTCTTAAGGTGAAGACTATGTAAGGTGTTGCCAGTGCCCTTACAGTTTTGTCTGTATAAACACACAGTTAAGTCCAGTGATAGAAACCAAAAATTTTGGTCCACAGGAAATATCAATATTTCGGTAGCAGAAAATATTTAAAATAGAGGTGGAAGAGAGAGAGTAAAGTTTCCTCTAGAGTGATGGTGTTAAAATTCTGATTAGAAAAATATTAAAATTATATTTTCATAATGACAGTTTTTAGTTTCCAAAATTGAAGCTGTCCAAACATAAACTATCTTAGTGCTATTTAACAACAATTTTGCTGTTGAACTGCCAGGGTACCTTGAATGTTTTGAGTCTGCAGTGTGGTGTGTTATGCCAATACCAGGAAAACCATGAAATTGTATGTGCTTTAAAACAAGTTGGAACAGAAATATTACCTCATCCCATAGAAAACTGTAAAAGATTTTGATAGGGATTGTTACAAACTTATTATTTCTTAATTTTTTTAAAAACAAGACACAGGTTCTTATCAAAAGGAGAAGGAAAAAATAAACTTTACCTTTCTTAAGCTTCTTTAATGGATTTCCTAGATTTTTGTCTGGCACACATCTGTACAGATAGAAAGGTCCAATGTCACTGAGATGACAAAGTGTTTTATCCTGTGGATTTTTGCTTCTTACATTTATTAATATATTTGTGGAATTCTGGAGTCAGAGGAAAGCCAAAAAACCGTCAGAAAACTGCAAGCCAAGGTAAGCTGCCTGTCAGAAGATGCTTAGCAAATAACAGTGCAAACTACAGAAAAAAATATATAGAAAGGAGAGGAAAACATATACCCTTGGAAAATGCATTCCCTGGTTGGAAAGGCATTGAAGCTTGAGTTGTGTTCATTACTTTCTTGCTCCTTTCCAGTAAATTACCTTTGTTCAGATTATTAATTCAATCCATGTTCCCAGCCACCCTAGGCCTTAGGGGAGGGGAACACATACTCTGCAACAGGTATAATGGAAGGCATTGTGGACATCATGCCATCAAGGCAAAAGCATCTTTTGTCCCAGGAGAGGAGATTTGACTCCCTTGTTGGCATAAATTTTATTTACTAATATTTGAAAAATATCACAGATACAGTACCAGTGCATTTGTTCAGTCATTGTCAAAGAGAGTTGTGTTTTCTCCTTTGCACACTGCATCGAAAAGAAAGCCTCTGTGTTTGGTTCATCATGCATTGTATCATTTTTTACTCCCTTGCAGTTGGAAAATTGTTTCTCAGTTCTTTAGTTCTTTGTTATTTATCCTAGCTTTCTTGCAGTTCAAGCTTCTCCTGATGGGGAAAATAATTTTCCATGGCTATGCTATTGTCCCCACTGCTCCTTACCCCTGTTACACAAAACTGCAAAATTGCGTAGCACAATCAGGTAAATGCTAAAGCATCTGAATCACTTTGTTTTGCTACTTTTACAGCAAGTTCAGACTTCAGTCCATGAGCAATGGGAGGAAATTAAGTTGCACAGAAGATTCTTTTGTAAGCTCTTTTAGTATTCAGCCTAGGTAACTGACAGGAATAAAGTTACTGGCTAAAAATGTCATTATCCAAGCTGAATTTTATTTGGTGTTTCAGAATATTTATTTCTCTCTATTTCACCACTTGACTAAAGGGTCTAGAATTTAAACTGTGGAATTTGAGTTTCTCTTGTACATCAGGTGCACCAGAAGACAAAAGACTGCAATAAAAAGTACTACAAATTAGGTAGAAGAACTGTGCCTGACCCCCCCGACATCTTAAAGCTCAGTCAATAAACATTAACTTAATTCACTCTTTAAAAAGCAGAAAAATAGATAATTATTTCCTATTCTTAATTAAAAAAAAAAAAAAGAGGTTATCTTTAGAAACTTCATAAGCTGATCTTAAAAAGAAAACAACTCAGTGCTCAAAATCAATTTGATAAATGTGTTGAGCCCTGAGGTCTTAGTACAATTAATGTACACATTGCCTTTTGTAATAAGTTGTATACCTGATCATAAAGTAAAAACACTGGTGGATCTGTTAAAGGAATTAGTGTGTGTTTGGGGGGAAAAAAGATAATAATAAAGTAATTAGTATCATGAGTTCAACAAAGATTTAAAACTGTGGTTCATGGCAGTAATGGATTTTGAACAGAGTTAATGAGCATATTCATTGCATTCATTTTTAATTAAGTGGAAAAAATATTGGTCCTTTAAATGGAGATAATAAATGTGCAAGTCAGTCTTGCACAAACATGTAACACAAGAATTTATTGCCTGCTGTCTAACTAGGGAACTGGGAATCATTATAAAGATTAGATTTACTGAAAAAAAAAATACAGGAAAAACTTTGGAAGAAAATGTTTATGAGGTAATAATTTTCACGTTAAATATTGTTTGGCATATTTGGTAGAGTGCGTGTGTGCATGTTTTTTAAAATGTGAGCATTTGTCATCATCAGAGGTAGGACTGCTTGTACCCTTGAAAAGGACTCTGGTATTTAGGAATTTAGATTTATGTGATATGTATTTAGTATATGACTGCACACGCAAGAGAACATAAAAATACCAGAAACTTTGAAACAAACACACACTCAAAGGTGTGTTAGGATACAAACTGTGGTTTAAAAGTAACAGGTTGGCTCAAGAAGCTGTAGCTGTGAACATCCAAATGTTTGCCCTCCTTTAACCAGCACACACACACCTTCCCAAACCACTGGGCTGTGCTGCCACTGGGGCTCTGGGGGTTTCAAGCTGAAGCAGGGAAAATCCAGCTGAAATGCTTAGTGTTTATTCTGTCAGTAGACAGCTGGGGAACTGACATGAAACAGGTTAAAGCACAGAAACCAGATGTACCTTCTAGAGCAGCGGCTTTCATTGTTTTTATGACTTGGGAACCCCCTAAAAATTTCCAGTGAAAATGAGGACCTCTCTGTGCTGTACTGAAGGTTACTGATGATTGACTGGCATTCCTTGGTTACCTTTCATTGATCTACTTGAAGTTGTTCATAGATCCCCAGGGATACCCAGACCAGGTTTTAAAAAAATGAAACTAAATCATTCTCTCAGAATTCCCAATCCATCTTGTTAATATTACCAAAATACCAGGTTCTTTCTGACACACAGTTAGGTCTGGGTCTTTGCTCAACAAATGTCTCGTTGGATTATGCATAAACTTCTTCCAAGTTTCCCTAAGCCACCTTAACCTTTAGGGACTTATCCACCATGGGTATTATAGGAGAGCAAGTTTTCTGTACCAAAAAGCCCCTGAACTGTCATTGATGGCAGCGGTATGCTGCTAGTGATATTGCAGTATGAATTACTGTGCCACGCTTAGGCAATTTTGGTCTTTTTTTTTTTTTCTCTGACTTTATTCTACTCCATCCCATATGTGGTAATTGTTCCTTTCTGTAAAACGAACAAACAAAACCGTACACAAGAGTCTCTTCAAAATGCTAGCTCTGCTTTTATTTTTTTAACCTCACTGCATAATTTTATTATGTGTATGTAAGTCAGTAGCAACTTGGGAGCTAAGTTTAAAATAGCCCGCTTTGGCAGAATACTTTTAGCATTTAAAAAAAGATTTGCAAACTGCTAAGTCAGTTTATTGGTAAAACATGAAGCTTATAGAATTTTTGTCAGTAAATAAAGATTCTATTTTCTTTTCTGTTCAGGTATGACTTTGTAGAAGTTGAAGAGCCTAGTGATGGCACTGTTTTAGGGCGCTGGTGTGGTTCCACTACTGTGCCAAGCAGACAAATCTCCAAAGGAAACCAAATCAGAATAAGATTTGTGTCTGATGAATACTTTCCTTCTGAACCTGGATTCTGCATCCATTATACGCTTCTTATGCCAGTAAGTAACATGTTTCAGATTGGAACATTTCAGGAAACAAAATCTTTGAAGTGGTAGCTCAAAAGAATCTTTTAATAGGTTAGGATTAATTACTGTTTATTTCATAATAATAATAATAACAGTAATGTGCAATCTGTCTTCCTGAATTGTACATTTTATTTTTGTTTTTTAACTGAGTATTCTTGTGGTTCTTCTTGGATGGCTTTGGACTAGGAAGTTGTGGGCTCAGTTGTTTGTCTGGAAACTTCAATAAAATGTTTGCATTCCTAATACTGTACTGTGGAAAAAAATAATTCTAGCTTTGAGAAAAAGAAAAATCAGCATACAAATCAGCACTGTGATGTTGAAAGAGCACTGTGAAGTTACAAAAAAAGACTGAAGAAATTAATGTTTTCATTAGTCAGCTGCTATTAGACATACACAGCCAAATGATTATACCTAGTTCCAAAACACAAAGGTTCTTATGCCTCTGGGTAATTTTATTGTAGTGACAAAGCAGAAAATGCATAATACTAATTTTTCACTGTGTTTTCCATGGAAACTGTGCTCTAGACTTCTCTTGAAAGTTGCTTAAAGCAATAGGTAGTAAACACTATTCGTTGTCTAAAATGTGACTAATTTCAGTGTCAACAGATTTCTGTTTCTTTTTTTCACCAAATGAAAGACCTGTGATAGTAAAAAAAAAGACCATAGATTTTTAAAGATGAGAGAATTTTCTGAAACATTAGAATGGAGGAAAATAGGGGTTGACTTGTTTCAGAGTAGATATTTCATATTTAAAGATAGTAAGGAATACTTATTGGTAAATTCCTCATAATTCACTTTGAATCTCGTTAGTAGTTTTGAGGTCTGTGGTATTTGGTTGGTGGAAAATATCTGCAAGCTCAATAAAAAATTGATCAGAAGAATCCATGTTGTAACCTCACTGACATATGCTTCACTCACAATGAATTTGTCTTGCTTTATGTTTTTGCCATTTTTGCTTCTTCTCCCCATTTGCAAAGCTTCAGTTATTGTGAAGATGCAAAGAACCATACCATGAATCTTCTCAACACTCAACACTACATAATCTTTTACTTATTTAGCATACTTATGTCAGTGTAGTTTAGTTGGGTGTTTGTGTATATATATATATATATATACACATACATATACATATATATATGTTGTTTTCCTATAAATATTTTTAAATATTTTTGCCTAACTAAGAACTCTCCTTAAGCGATCAAAGGTTTGATCTGCATATTTGCGACTTTTATGAGTTAGACCCTTTTGTTAGTAGAATACTATGACCTGATAATGGTGAATTTGAAAATTAAATAAAATGTCAGCCTCAAAACTAACTTGAAATAAGACCAGGTTTAAACTTTCATACACCCGAGGGCAGAACGAAATAAGTATGTTTACTTTTAGAAAATAGTAGATCACCAAATACGTGTGTTTGTGGGGCTGGTGCCAAATTTCGTTGTCACAGCTCTAGTATTACATCCTACCTGCTACAAACCTATCTCACTTACATATGATTCAATTTCTGTGGAACTGATTAAATGAAGGCACCTGAAAATACCAGAGTATCATATAATTATTTTTATACCATGCTGTACAAATGGACTGAGTTTTTTCCTTAATATTTGATGGGGAAAACTGGTTATAAAATTTAAATTTAAATTACCATCACTGGCATCACTGGCACAATGATGGTTTAATGTTCGAAATATTTTAATCACTTATTCAATAGACAAAAACAGAGCTGACATAATAGGATGCATTTTTAGTTCCCCACTTCATGCCACTAAGATAGCACATATAGCATAAGAAGAATATGTGCAAACTGTTTTAGCAACCAAGCATGCTCTCTCTAACATACAGAACAGGCAAGAGCAGCCCGCTTCATGTCGTAAAAGTTCAGAATGACCCCCAAAATGTGCAATGCAGTAACTGCTTATGGGTTAATTTCTAAATCTCTCCTTAAAAGGGCTGTGATCTTTTTCAACAAAAAAGTATGCCTTAATAAGTCAAGCAGAATACAATTATACATTTCAGAGTGCAGATTGTAAATTTAATCTATACAGTTGAGTTCAAGGATTAAACCTGCTTTTTATACCTAAACCAATTGAAAAATGATTAAAAAGAAAAAAAGTATTGGGTTTCTTTTATAACTAGAATGCTATGTTACCCAGTTTTTCAGGAGAAGATAAGATTTACAGCCCCACTCCCATATTCCCACAAAAAAGATGTCAGCTGTAAGAATGAATGTAAATTTTCAATAATTCTAGCAAAATCATAACTGATTCACTTAGGGATTCACCTCAATGAATTGGTTCTAAACAGTTAATTTTTTTCCTCTTTTTTTTTTTTTTTCTTTTGACAAGTGTTGGGGAGGGGGAGATGACTGGTAGACTAGCAATGAGAGATTGTTTGGGGAGAAATGAAGCAAAACTGAAATAAAACAGTGCAAGCTTGTTTCTGTATTTGGAGGCCACCCACAGAGAGGGGCACCGGACACATTTTCAGGTCTTTTAAAGAGCAAGAGAAATGGCTTTGTTTAAATTTGCTGTAATTTATCGTATACATTTTTTCCTTTTTTTACTTTGTATATTATATTTCAAACCAACTTTTCACATAAGTAGGAGCAGAATGACTATTGATCTGATTACTTTACTTCTAAGATTTAGTCACTGAAGGGACTCCCTGCTGCTCCAGTGTCACCAGATGCAACATCATTCGCTAGAAGGGTTTACTGTGGGATTATAAGGCACTGCATAAAAGCAGTGCACGTACTGTGTACAAGCAGAATGCTCCCTGAGAAAAACATGAAGCTTTTCTTTAGTTTCTAACTAATTAGAGTGTAAGAATTTGAATTTTTTTTCATTTTAAGTTTTGCACCCTGGCTACATCTAGAACTTTCTGTAATTCTGGTCTAACTCCACTTTGTTTCTTCTGTTCTATAATTGTAAGTTAATTTTGTCTGCAATATCATGAAGTGGAAGCAAGTGTTGGAAAACCTTATTCCCATTAAGAAAATGTAGTTTGTGTTATTTCAAAATTGTTATGTTCATTTCAGCACAGCTGTTATTCTCAGTCACTCTTTTCATGTTCTGCCCTGTCTTAGTCTGCACTTACTGGTGAGCTGCTTTATTCTGTCAGGGCTGCCTAGCAATGTTTCTCAATTTTGACCAGCTATGCATTTATTGAAAGTCATGATTTTGGCAGCACTGTGCCACCTAAACCTTCCTAGGACGTTATTACAAAAACAATCTGTATTTTATTTCTTCTCCCATTCTTCTCACTTGCTCCATAGCTCTGGTACATATAGTAGCCACATGCAATTGAGGGAATTCTTATAAACTTATATATTTGAGCTTCAGTCTTCCCGGTGACTTGTTTTAGTTTAAACTATGTCAGTTACGAGTTTGGCAGAGAAAACTTGATGTAATAAAGTCCATTGTTAGTTGGGGAGCTGGTGAATGGGATACTTGATGCCTGAGGTGCCATTAAGGAATGCATGACTGATTGCCAAAGTAGTTATTAATTATTCAGGGCATTCAGAACAAAGCAGCTCCAGTTAAAGTTGAAGCTGGGGGTGACTGTATTCCCCTTCTTTTTTGGCATATGGTAGCATGTCATTTGTCATCAAAGATCATGCCAAAGATCTTTGCAAAGAACAGACTTAACCCTCTTCTATGCAAGCAAAGATGAAAATCCAAGAAGCCGCTTACAGACTGACCTGGTTTAAAAGTGGCCAAGCAGGTGGTTTGGGATTTTGGTGCAGTACCTGAATAGCGACCTGGGAGTCAGTCCAAGAGAGTGTTTTTGTTTGGTTTGTTTTTTTCCCCTTTTGATTCAGAGATGTTGTTAGTATTGCTTTCTTTTAACAGTAATGAAGATTAAATAGATATTCTGTTGAGGTCTGTCTAATATTTGTTGTTTATTTCATCCAAATTGGCTAAGCTTTTCTCTTGTAGAATTTAGCATGTTAATTTTGTTTGTGGAACCTTTTTAATTGAGCTTGTTGATTGAAACAGGCAAATAAAATTTAACTACTAATAGAAAAAGTGCACACTAATAGAGCAGGAAGAGGAGAGCTCATACCTTGTCTTCCCTTCCTTTCTCAAGTCCACAGATTTCACAGCTATCGAGAGTGTTTCGCGCATGTAGGTACCAAAGCCCAAGAGATACTTACCTTTGGCTGCAATAACTGAAAATCCATCCTGAAACATAATAAAGGACATTATTATCTCTTAAACAAAGTTTTTTCTATACTCTCTTAAGATGTAATCAAGAGGTTTTGTAAATAAAAGGATTTAAGGGTTGTTTAAGCCAAGGTGATATGAAGAATCAGGAGAGTGTACGAGTGTTATGTAGAGCTTTCCAATGCTACATGAAGTGAAAACTCTTCATATGATGGGAAAGACTCTAAAACAAAACCTTTGTTTTCAGAGTTTCCACTGATTGGGTACAGTGAAACCTAAGACTAGATAATGGAATAGGCTACTAAAGATGCTCCAGCATGCAAACTCAATCATTCATTTTCTTCTGTGTGGCAAAAAGTCACTGTAAATCAAAGATGTTTTTGAACTAATGCTTACCTTGGAGATTTCATTTTGCTTTAAAATTGTGCTTAAGGTCTTAGATGAGGTAATTTCTTAAAAGAAACATTAAATATTATGCCAAAATACATTAAAAAAAATTACAAAAAGTTCAACCCCGAGGATGGCTATTATCTGTGGGACTAAAATGAGCAGGGGCAGTGGGGGAAGGGGAGGAGCAGGGAAACCTTTGAAGTGAAAGAATCTCTGAAGTAGACTTCCTAATCAAATCATAACGTCTTGTTTTCCTGTGACCATGTCTCATTCTGTCACATGGGTATCATAAAAAGTTTAAAGATCTGTGTGTGTGAAGCAGTCGCAGAAAGGCAGGGTTAGACATGAATCTAGCAAAATTGTGGGCCAGCACAAAAGTCCATGGAAGTGTGTCCTTAACATCCACAACCTGAGATGTCAGTGTGGATTTTCTGAGACTTTGAAAGGAAGAGGGACATTTGAATCACACTGGTTGTCATTTAGTTCTTAAAAGGAATTAATATATTTATCTGATAGCAAGTTTTATATCCTTACCCTTTGGCCAAAATTTGAATGGAGTTTCTCATGAAGTATAAGTAGAATGTGCAATTTCTTTTGTATTTTTCTGTGATATTAGTCTTACAGTGGCTCAGGCTGGAAAGAATCAGAAATTGTTTTATTGACCGTTTGTGGGACAATTCTGTTTCCTTGGATGACAATTTTTTTTTTACAAATTTATTATATATTTAACTAAGATTTAAATTCTATGATTTTGGAAGTTTATTGTATATCCCACACAGGATCACTGTGGCTAGAGATACAAAAAAAAAAATCAGCTGATTTTCTTATTTTTGAATTTCAAAATTAAATTATGTTAGTTCAATGGGGCTTTTTTTCTGTTCAATAATTTCAGTACAACTTTGCTTCCTGAAAAATTCAGGAGTGTTCAACAAATAACAAACTGCTTCTGTTCATGGAACATTTATATAAGTCTTAAAACTGTCTTGTTTTTTGTTTTGTTGTGTTTTGTTGTTTTTTGTTTTTTGTTTTTTTTTTAAAGAAAGTATTGAGGGGCAATCAAAACAAATGATGTGGACAAGAGCTTGTGAAAATTGATCTCCTTCTAGTTGTCAATAGCATTTTTTACAACTAGATCACTTTGGCAACCTGTTTCAAGCAGAAGTTATTGCCATAAACAAGGGATGGGGTACTGCAACTGTCAAGAAAAATCAGACAACCTTTATTGCTTCTTGTCCCAAGTTATGTCTTTGATCACATGTTAATCCTTTCCTCCCACATGACACCAGACAGTAGGATGATTGAGTGCAACCGATGTTGAACCACTTTAAATGCCCTAAAAATTGAAAAGTTTAGGAAACATATTGGAAAAACATTTTAAATAAATGAGACAATCTCTTTCTTTCAGTTTCTGTAAGTTACCTAAAGACTTTTGTTAGACTTGCATTTAGTAATAAATATTTATATTGTATGGAACCCTTTTTTAGTATTTGGAAACTTTATTAGTGTGTCTTATAGCATCTTAGCATAGAAGATTATGTATACATATTTATCTTGAAAATGAGTATTACTTTACATAGTCTATAATTTACTTTGTAGTACTATTCTAGTGTAAATGTTAGTGTATTGTGCCCTGCTGTTTTCAAAAAGTCTTCAAGAGAAGTTAAGATGGAAGAATGATTTTTGTTTTGTCTTGAAAAATTTCATAAATCTCTTGGAATGTCATGACTCTGGGAGTGGTCTGGCTGGTGTGTGTGGGCTCTTAACATTTTTCCTGTTTCGGAAAAATCTGAAAGAACTGTATTTGCCAACTGTTGAGAAAACAGAAAAAAAAATTTGTACAGATCCAGGAAAGATAGTAACGTGATAAATCCAATCTGCATTAATTATGCAAGGAAGAGAATACATACTACATGGTGAAGGTGGACTGGGGTGAATGAACAGCCTTGTGGATTACCACAGTGGTAATTTTGTCATTCAACTTGACTTAATAGACATTGAAGTTTACACCTTCTAATAAGCAGGGAGTACATCACTAATGAAAATAACTTTCAATCATTACATTTTTATATTGTCGTCATGAGTATGTTCTGGGAGTCCTCATTATGAGAGTGTATCCTTATAGTAAATCACAGTTAAGTGTCAAAACTCAAGATTTAAAAATGAGTATGTATTTTATTGCAGTTTGACTTCAGAGTTTGAAGTACATTTCAGATTGTAAGTTTTTTACTTGATGAAATGGCAAGCGTGCTAATTCAAAAACTTCTTTCAAGTAGTATTTTCTTCATTAAGTTCACTCAAGAAGGAGTGGATCTAATCACAGCAACTACACAGAAGAAATAATGACAGAGTAATACTGCCACTCTCTAGCAACAATAAATATTAGCTTAAAATATGTTATTCCCTACTTGTGCAACTTCCCTTTAAGTGGTCTTCCTTCTCAGAATCTTACCTCTAAAATGGTTCTGGACAAATGAGTAAGGATCAGATCAAGCTGGGTAGTCTTTATCAGTCAGTAATACTGCATTAAAGCATTTAGTATGTGTAATGTATACTGGCATGTGAATTTGACTATTATTCAGTGAAGTTAGCAGTAATGGCAATTTTCTAAGCCTTTCCAATTGCCTTTCCAGTTTCCCATATGTCAGGCTACCTTGTTTTCTGTGAGGCACCTCAAAAAAAACAGCTTCAAATGAGTCCATGACTTGAGAGGGGTCTATATGTATATAAAAACACGTCACTCTTTAACTGTAAATTCACTGATGCCATGTAAATGAGTGGTTGGATGCTACTTCAACAGAAATATTCCACAGTGATGTCCAAATGTTCCTTTAGTCTTTCAAGATTATTCTGTAGTCATGGTTCAAATTTATTTGTTCAGACTTACTGATCATATCTGTTCTAAAAAATGCATTGTCTCAATTATTTATGTGTAATTGTTTATTTAACACTTTATTAAATATTTTATAAAATACTTTTCACTTAATATGTTTAGTTAAAAAAAAAACATACCACCCACCCCCTAACCAAAAAACCCACTCAAAGATCCAAACAAAAAAAGTAGCAAAAAGCCCCCACACAAAAGTCCCACAAACAAACAAAGAACCCAAAGAACCTTCAACACCACTTCCTCTTCTCCCAAGTTTTTTTAGCAACCTTTATTTTTTATGTGTTAAGTATTACAGAATCGTCTAGTTGACTATCCCTTTTCCGATTTTCAGGATCAACATTTTTGAGAAAGCAGGCTGATGGCTTCTCTACAAATTCCAAAGCAAAGTGATTCTGTCCCATTCTCAAAGTAATCCCCTGTGTACTGGCACAGCCCTAGATTTTTTTGTGCTTTCAAATACTGAGACGTTGTGTCTGACATGCTTGCTAGTGGAAAAAAAGGTAAGCAAATGTACATTTAATACCAGGTTTCAGGTAGCACCACAGTTTTCAGTTATGCTATTTAGGTGCATTCATGCTGTGTCCCTATTCATTATTAGTATCTTAGTCATGCCACAGTCCTATCCATTGCCTCCCCCCAGCAAAACAGGCAGTAAGTCATTAGAGTGGCATGTACTGTGCTAAATTTTCTTACTATAATTTTGGTAGGAAAAGGGAAAAAACAGGAATGAAAGAGGTTGGAACAGAAGAGTTCATCTTCTCAATTATTTTTTAATCATTTTACATATGGTAGAGCTCTGATGAGGGCAGCTCAGATATTTGAGATCAAATCAGCTGTGGAGCAGCTTCTGTAGATGACTTATTGCACAATCTGGCTCCAGCGGCTGGTAGAAGCGCCTCTTTAAATTCAGGAAAAAAAATTCTTGACAGAGTAATAACACTGTATAGTAGCTTCAGGGTAAGAGTTTGCTTGTGGGAAGATTAATGTGGGATATTGGTAGTGGTGTTAAGAGAAATCCTTTTTTTTCCTAAAAAGGGGTAGATAATAAGCACTATGGGAATACCAAAATTTGCACCTGTCTTGTCTTCGCAGTACCTGGCGTCTGGTGTTATAGATGGGGATTATGAGCTGTCATTTGTTAGCTTCTCATAAGTACTCAAAACTTTTTTAATGATGAGGATGAAAGGTTTGGCTGAAGAAGCCAGGATTGTTGTTGAAAAGCTTTCAGTTTTGTTTTAATGGGAAAGTCTAGATAATCACAAAGCTGTCACATCTGTTCTTGTAATTATCTCAGGCTAGGGTAGTAGAGAAGGAATTCAGGAAGGCTGCCTCCATGTTTGCTCCTGATAGCTGGCTAATGTTGTTGAAGAACTGTAGTTGTTTAAAAAAAAAAAAAATTAAATTAAAAACAAACCTTGCATGTGGAAATGGAGGGCAGTTTGTTTGGCAAAAGGCATTTCCAGAGTGCTCAGGCTGCTTGACTGTTCATTTCACTCTGCTTTTGAGCTAAGCAATAAATGACAGGAAGAAAAATAGTAAGGATCATTTATGAGGAGAAATAAAATGCTGGGCTTCATATTGAAGGGAGTGATTTAGTGCATGAAAGACCAGGTTCAAAGGCACTTGAGAGGTGGAGGTGTGAAAGCAGATGGCACAGTCTTTCCAAGAAATTTTGCATATAATCCTACAGGCATTTTGAAGTTGGTGGATCCTAATAGCACTTCCCTTTCAGTTGCCAAAGGGTTCCTTGGGGGAGCTCTGAAAACTCTACTCTGACATCACTTAGAGCAGCTCTTGAGCCTCATGCAGATGAGTTGATTAGGAGGCTAGGAGGTTTTGAGTGTAGTGGTATAGATACTGAAACCAATCTGATGATTTATTGTTCAGTATGTAACTTTGGTGTCTTTTGGTAGCACTTAGTTAACTTTAGAGTTTTTCAGTAGACATATATTATTCTAAATGTTCTTCTAACCGTGTGACAAACATCCTTTAGAAAGCATGACCATCTTTAAGAAGACAAATGATGTGCTATGGTAATTTTGTTAGAAATCACTATCCTCATGGCTTTGTGAGTGGTTTGCATAGTGAATGCAATTTCTGAATTTGAATGTTCAAATGCTTTATTTTCACCATTTTTCTTACTGTGCCTGCATGTGAATGTTAAAGAGGCCTCTATTTTTGAAACTTGAAAGTCCCTAAAATTTAAAATGGTTTTGTAAAAAAATTTTTGCTAACTCTGTGCAATCGACCCTGAACTTCCATGCTGACTGACACAACCAAAATGACTAAAAAGCCAAGGAGTGTGAGATAACTGAGTTGAGCCAAATTATCAAACCCACTTAGTCATCATCTCTGTTTCTTGAGGGGAAAGGATCAAATACCAAATTATTTAACTTTCTAACTGGCAGGGCAGTTAGCTGCATATATGTGGGCTTTTAATATGTAAGCTGTTAATAGGGTTGCCCTCGCTTATCTTCTGAAAATCATTCTGATCTGCTGAACTCATCTGATCTCTGTGGGGGCGTATTTGTCTTTGAGCTTTTCAATGTGAGGTGTTCTGGGTAATCAAAAGTTAATAATAAAATACTTCCTGTTCTTAAGTCATCTGTGTAATACCTTTTTGGCTTGGAATTCTTGTCTTTTAGTTAAAGTAAATTCTGTCATTGATCTCTTCTTGTTTGCGCTCTGTCAATATATATAACTTTAAATACTGTATTTACTTTATTTAAT